>NW_027209862.1:0-226976 GCF_027789765.1 Dendropsophus ebraccatus | reverse complement strand
CATGTAAGTCAATGGGGCGATTTTTTGGCTATGTGCTAGAAATGAAATTCAGTGCGGATTGGATGACAGGCACCCTAGGCACCCAGGATCGGCTTTAGTTTCACGTGTATCTCTTAAGCCGGCAGAGAAAACCCACCTGATATGCGCTCCACACAATTGAATTAGAGACGCCGTTGATTTTCTATGGGAATTGCAGAAATGACTTCTAAGCCTCAAAATAATGACTTTTTTTCCTAAGGTGGTAGGAATGAAACTCAGTGCGGGCTGGATGGGGTCCCCCCTGGGCACCGCAGACCTAAGCTTGTTTAACTCCTACCTCTTAAAGGGACCGAGAAAAAATGACCTTTTCTGCACTCCAATGTAAGTCAATGGGGCGATTTTTTGGCTATGTGCTAGAAATGAAATTCAGTGCGGATTGGATGACAGGCACCCTAGGCACCCAGGATCGGCTTTAGTTTCACGTGTATCTCTTAAGCCGGCAGAGAAAACCCACCTGATATGCGCTCCACACAATTGAATAGAGACGCCGTTGATTTTCTATGGGAATTGCAGAAATGACTTCTAAGCCTCAAAATAATGACTTTTTTTCCTAAGGTGGTAGGAATGAAACTCAGTGCGGGCTGGATGGGGTCCCCCCTGGGCACCGCAGACCTAAGCTTGTTTAACTCCTACCTCTTAAAGGGACCGAGAAAAAATGACCTTTTCTGCACTCCAATGTAAGTCAATGGGGCGATTTTTTGGCTATGTGCTAGAAATGAAATTCAGTGCGGATTGGATGACAGGCACCCTAGGCACCCAGGATCGGCTTTAGTTTCACGTGTATCTCTTAAGCCGGCAGAGAAAACCCACCTGATATGCGCTCCACACAATTGAATTAGAGACGCCGTTGATTTTCTATGGGAATTGCAGAAATGACTTCTAAGCCTCAAAATAATGACTTTTTTTCCTAAGGTGGTAGGAATGAAACTCAGTGCGGGCTGGATGGGGTCCCCCCTGGGCACCGCAGACCTAAGCTTGTTTAACTCCTACCTCTTAAAGGGACCGAGAAAAAATGACCTTTTCTGCACTCCAATGTAAGTCAATGGGGCGATTTTTTGGCTATGTGCTAGAAATGAAATTCAGTGCGGATTGGATGACAGGCACCCTAGGCACCCAGGATCGGCTTTAGTTTCACGTGTATCTCTTAAGCCGGCAGAGAAAACCCACCTGATATGCGCTCCACACAATTGAATAGAGACGCCGTTGATTTTCTATGGGAATTGCAGAAATGACTTCTAAGCCTCAAAATAATGACTTTTTTTCCTAAGGTGGTAGGAATGAAACTCAGTGCGGGCTGGATGGGGTCCCCCCTGGGCACCGCAGACCTAAGCTTGTTTAACTCCTACCTCTTAAAGGGACCGAGAAAAAATGACCTTTTCTGCACTCCAATGTAAGTCAATGGGGCGATTTTTTGGCTATGTGCTAGAAATGAAATTCAGTGCGGATTGGATGACAGGCACCCTAGGCACCCAGGATCGGCTTTAGTTTCACGTGTATCTCTTAAGCCGGCAGAGAAAACCCACCTGATATGCGCTCCACACAATTGAATAGAGACGCCGTTGATTTTCTATGGGAATTGCAGAAATGACTTCTAAGCCTCAAAATAATGACTTTTTTTCCTAAGGTGGTAGGAATGAAACTCAGTGCGGGCTGGATGGGGTCCCCCCTGGGCACCGCAGACCTAAGCTTGTTTAACTCCTACCTCTTAAAGGGACCGAGAAAAAATGACCTTTTCTGCACTCCAATGTAAGTCAATGGGGCGATTTTTTGGCTATGTGCTAGAAATGAAATTCAGTGCGGATTGGATGACAGGCACCCTAGGCACCCAGGATCGGCTTTAGTTTCACGTGTATCTCTTAAGCCGGCAGAGAAAACCCACCTGATATGCGCTCCACACAATTGAATAGAGACGCCAGTTGATTTTCTATGGGAATTGCAGAAATGACTTCTAAGCCTCAAAATAATGACTTTTTTTCCTAAGGTGGTAGGAATGAAACTCAGTGCGGGCTGGATGGGGTCCCCCCTGGGCACCGCAGACCTAAGCTTGTTTAACTCCTACCTCTTAAAGGGACCGAGAAAAAATGACCTTTTCTGCACTCCAATGTAAGTCAATGGGGCGATTTTTTGGCTATGTGCTAGAAATGAAATTCAGTGCGGATTGGATGACAGGCACCCTAGGCACCCAGGATCGGCTTTAGTTTCACGTGTATCTCTTAAGCCGGCAGAGAAAACCCACCTGATATGCGCTCCACACAATTGAATTAGAGACGCCGTTGATTTTCTATGGGAATTGCAGAAATGACTTCTAAGCCTCAAAATAATGACTTTTTTTCCTAAGGTGGTAGGAATGAAACTCAGTGTGGGCTGGATGGGGTCCCCCCTGGGCACCGCAGACCTAAGCTTGTTTAACTCCTACCTCTTAAAGGGACCGAGAAAAAATGACCTTTTCTGCACTCCAATGTAAGTCAATGGGGCGATTTTTTGGCTATGTGCTAGAAATGAAATTCAGTGCGGATTGGATGACAGGCACCCTAGGCACCCAGGATCGGCTTTAGTTTCACGTGTATCTCTTAAGCCGGCAGAGAAAATCCACCTGATATGCGCTCCACACAATTGAATAGAGACCCCATTTGATTTTCTATGGGAATTGCAGAAATGACTTCTAAGCCTCAAAATAATGACTTTTTTTCCTAAGGTGGTAGGAATGAAACTCAGTGCGGGCTGGATGGGGTCCCCCCTGGGCACCGCAGACCTAAGCTTGTTTAACTCCTACCTCTTAAAGGGACCGAGAAAAAATGACCTTTTCTGCACTCCAATGTAAGTCAATGGGGCGATTTTTTGGCTATGTGCTAGAAATGAAATTCAGTGCGGATTGGATGACAGGCACCCTAGGCACCCAGGATCGGCTTTAGTTTCACGTGTATCTCTTAAGCCGGCAGAGAAAACCCACCTGATATGCGCTCCACACAATTGAATTAGAGACGCCGTTGATTTTCTATGGGAATTGCAGAAATGACTTCTAAGCCTCAAAATAATGACTTTTTTTCCTAAGGTGGTAGGAATGAAACTCAGTGCGGGCTGGATGGGGTCCCCCCTGGGCACCGCAGACCTAAGCTTGTTTAACTCCTACCTCTTAAAGGGACCGAGAAAAAATGACCTTTTCTGCACTCCAATGTAAGTCAATGGGGCGATTTTTTGGCTATGTGCTAGAAATGAAATTCAGTGCGGATTGGATGACAGGCACCCTAGGCACCCAGGATCGGCTTTAGTTTCACGTGTATCTCTTAAGCCGGCAGAGAAAACCCACCTGATATGCGCTCCACACAATTGAATAGAGACGCCGTTGATTTTCTATGGGAATTGCAGAAATGACTTCTAAGCCTCAAAATAATGACTTTTTTTCCTAAGGTGGTAGGAATGAAACTCAGTGCGGGCTGGATGGGGTCCCCCCTGGGCACCGCAGACCTAAGCTTGTTTAACTCCTACCTCTTAAAGGGACCGAGAAAAAATGACCTTTTCTGCACTCCAATGTAAGTCAATGGGGCGATTTTTTGGCTATGTGCTAGAAATGAAATTCAGTGCGGATTGGATGACAGGCACCCTAGGCACCCAGGATCGGCTTTAGTTTCACGTGTATCTCTTAAGCCGGCAGAGAAAACCCACCTGATATGCGCTCCACACAATTGAATAGAGACGCCAGTTGATTTTCTATGGGAATTGCAGAAATGACTTCTAAGCCTCAAAATAATGACTTTTTTTCCTAAGGTGGTAGGAATGAAACTCAGTGCGGGCTGGATGGGGTCCCCCCTGGGCACCGCAGACCTAAGCTTGTTTAACTCCTACCTCTTAAAGGGACCGAGAAAAAATGACCTTTTCTGCACTCCAATGTAAGTCAATGGGGCGATTTTTTGGCTATGTGCTAGAAATGAAATTCAGTGCGGATTGGATGACAGGCACCCTAGGCACCCAGGATCGGCTTTAGTTTCACGTGTATCTCTTAAGCCGGCAGAGAAAACCCACCTGATATGCGCTCCACACAATTGAATTAGAGACGCCGTTGATTTTCTATGGGAATTGCAGAAATGACTTCTAAGCCTCAAAATAATGACTTTTTTTCCTAAGGTGGTAGGAATGAAACTCAGTGCGGGCTGGATGGGGTCCCCCCTGGGCACCGCAGACCTAAGCTTGTTTAACTCCTACCTCTTAAAGGGACCGAGAAAAAATGACCTTTTCTGCACTCCAATGTAAGTCAATGGGGCGATTTTTTGGCTATGTGCTAGAAATGAAATTCAGTGCGGATTGGATGACAGGCACCCTAGGCACCCAGGATCGGCTTTAGTTTCACGTGTATCTCTTAAGCCGGCAGAGAAAACCCACCTGATATGCGCTCCACACAATTGAATAGAGACGCCGTTGATTTTCTATGGGAATTGCAGAAATGACTTCTAAGCCTCAAAATAATGACTTTTTTTCCTAAGGTGGTAGGAATGAAACTCAGTGCGGGCTGGATGGGGTCCCCCCTGGGCACCGCAGACCTAAGCTTGTTTAACTCCTACCTCTTAAAGGGACCGAGAAAAAATGACCTTTTCTGCACTCCAATGTAAGTCAATGGGGCGATTTTTTGGCTATGTTCTAGAAATGAAATTCAGTGCGGATTGGATGACAGGCACCCTAGGCACCCAGGATCGGCTTTAGTTTCACGTGTATCTCTTAAGCCGGCAGAGAAAACCCACCTGATATGCGCTCCACACAATTGAATAGAGACGCCGTTGATTTTCTATGGGAATTGCAGAAATGACTTCTAAGCCTCAAAATAATGACTTTTTTTCCTAAGGTGGTAGGAATGAAACTCAGTGCGGGCTGGATGGGGTCCCCCCTGGGCACCGCAGACCTAAGCTTGTTTAACTCCTACCTCTTAAAGGGACCGAGAAAAAATGACCTTTTCTGCACTCCAATGTAAGTCAATGGGGCGATTTTTTGGCTATGTGCTAGAAATGAAATTCAGTGCGGATTGGATGACAGGCACCCTAGGCACCCAGGATCGGCTTTAGTTTCACGTGTATCTCTTAAGCCGGCAGAGAAAATCCCACCTGATATGCGCTCCACACAATTGAATAGAGACGCCGTTGATTTTCTATGGGAATTGCAGAAATGACTTCTAAGCCTCAAAATAATGACTTTTTTTCCTAAGGTGGTAGGAATGAAACTCAGTGCGGGCTGGATGGGGTCCCCCCTGGGCACCGCAGACCTAAGCTTGTTTAACTCCTACCTCTTAAAGGGACCGAGAAAAAATGACCTTTTCTGCACTCCAATGTAAGTCAATGGGGCGATTTTTTGGCTATGTGCTAGAAATGAAATTCAGTGCGGATTGGATGACAGGCACCCTAGGCACCCAGGATCGGCTTTAGTTTCACGTGTATCTCTTAAGCCGGCAGAGAAAACCCACCTGATATGCGCTCCACACAATTGAATAGAGACGCCGTTGATTTTCTATGGGAATTGCAGAAATGACTTCTAAGCCTCAAAATAATGACTTTTTTTCCTAAGGTGGTAGGAATGAAACTCAGTGCGGGCTGGATGGGGTCCCCCCTGGGCACCGCAGACCTAAGCTTGTTTAACTCCTACCTCTTAAAGGGACCGAGAAAAAATGACCTTTTCTGCACTCCAATGTAAGTCAATGGGGCGATTTTTTGGCTATGTGCTAGAAATGAAATTCAGTGCGGATTGGATGACAGGCACCCTAGGCACCCAGGATCGGCTTTAGTTTCACGTGTATCTCTTAAGCCGGCAGAGAAAACCCACCTGATATGCGCTCCACACAATTGAATAGAGACGCCGTTGATTTTCTATGGGAATTGCAGAAATGACTTCTAAGCCTCAAAATAATGACTTTTTTTCCTAAGGTGGTAGGAATGAAACTCAGTGCGGGCTGGATGGGGTCCCCCCTGGGCACCGCAGACCTAAGCTTGTTTAACTCCTACCTCTTAAAGGGACCGAGAAAAAATGACCTTTTCTGCACTCCAATGTAAGTCAATGGGGCGATTTTTTGGCTATGTGCTAGAAATGAAATTCAGTGCGGATTGGATGACAGGCACCCTAGGCACCCAGGATCGGCTTTAGTTTCACGTGTATCTCTTAAGCCGGCAGAGAAAACCCACCTGATATGCGCTCCACACAATTGAATAGAGACGCCGTTGATTTTCTATGGGAATTGCAGAAATGACTTCTAAGCCTCAAAATAATGACTTTTTTTCCTAAGGTGGTAGGAATGAAACTCAGTGCGGGCTGGATGGGGTCCCCCCTGGGCACCGCAGACCTAAGCTTGTTTAACTCCTACCTCTTAAAGGGACCGAGAAAAAATGACCTTTTCTGCACTCCAATGTAAGTCAATGGGGCGATTTTTTGGCTATGTGCTAGAAATGAAATTCAGTGCGGATTGGATGACAGGCACCCTAGGCACCCAGGATCGGCTTTAGTTTCACGTGTATCTCTTAAGCCGGCAGAGAAAACCCACCTGATATGCGCTCCACACAATTGAATTAGAGACGCCAGTTGATTTTCTATGGGAATTGCAGAAATGACTTCTAAGCCTCAAAATAATGACTTTTTTTCCTAAGGTGGTAGGAATGAAACTCAGTGCGGGCTGGATGGGGTCCCCCCTGGGCACCGCAGACCTAAGCTTGTTTAACTCCTACCTCTTAAAGGGACCGAGAAAAAATGACCTTTTCTGCACTCCAATGTAAGTCAATGGGGCGATTTTTTGGCTATGTGCTAGAAATGAAATTCAGTGCGGATTGGATGACAGGCACCCTAGGCACCCAGGATCGGCTTTAGTTTCACGTGTATCTCTTAAGCCGGCAGAGAAAACCCACCTGATATGCGCTCCACACAATTGAATTAGAGACGCCGTTGATTTTCTATGGGAATTGCAGAAATGACTTCAAAGCCTCAAAATAATGACTTTTTTTCCTAAGGTGGTAGGAATGAAACTCAGTGCGGGCTGGATGGGGTCCCCCCTGGGCACCGCAGACCTAAGCTTGTTTAACTCCTACCTCTTAAAGGGACCGAGAAAAAATGACCTTTTCTGCACTCCAATGTAAGTCAATGGGGCGATTTTTTGGCTATGTGCTAGAAATGAAATTCAGTGCGGATTGGATGACAGGCACCCTAGGCACCCAGGATCGGCTTTAGTTTCACGTGTATCTCTTAAGCCGGCAGAGAAAACCCACCTGATATGCGCTCCACACAATTGAATAGAGACGCCGTTGATTTTCTATGGGAATTGCAGAAATGACTTCTAAGCCTCAAAATAATGACTTTTTTTCCTAAGGTGGTAGGAATGAAACTCAGTGCGGGCTGGATGGGGTCCCCCCTGGGCACCGCAGACCTAAGCTTGTTTAACTCCTACCTCTTAAAGGGACCGAGAAAAAATGACCTTTTCTGCACTCCAATGTAAGTCAATGGGGCGATTTTTTGGCTATGTGCTAGAAATGAAATTCAGTGCGGATTGGATGACAGGCACCCTAGGCACCCAGGATCGGCTTTAGTTTCACGTGTATCTCTTAAGCCGGCAGAGAAAACCCACCTGATATGCGCTCCACACAATTGAATTAGAGACGCCGTTGATTTTCTATGGGAATTGCAGAAATGACTTCTAAGCCTCAAAATAATGACTTTTTTTCCTAAGGTGGTAGGAATGAAACTCAGTGCGGGCTGGATGGGGTCCCCCCTGGGCACCGCAGACCTAAGCTTGTTTAACTCCTACCTCTTAAAGGGACCGAGAAAAAATGACCTTTTCTGCACTCCAATGTAAGTCAATGGGGCGATTTTTTGGCTATGTGCTAGAAATGAAATTCAGTGCGGATTGGATGACAGGCACCCTAGGCACCCAGGATCGGCTTTAGTTTCACGTGTATCTCTTAAGCCGGCAGAGAAAACCCACCTGATATGCGCTCCACACAATTGAATAGAGACGCCAGTTGATTTTCTATGGGAATTGCAGAAATGACTTCTAAGCCTCAAAATAATGACTTTTTTTCCTAAGGTGGTAGGAATGAAACTCAGTGCGGGCTGGATGGGGTCCCCCCTGGGCACCGCAGACCTAAGCTTGTTTAACTCCTACCTCTTAAAGGGACCGAGAAAAAATGACCTTTTCTGCACTCCAATGTAAGTCAATGGGGCGATTTTTTGGCTATGTGCTAGAAATGAAATTCAGTGCGGATTGGATGACAGGCACCCTAGGCACCCAGGATCGGCTTTAGTTTCACGTGTATCTCTTAAGCCGGCAGAGAAAATCCACCTGATATGCGCTCCACACAATTGAATAGAGACGCCAGTTGATTTTCTATGGGAATTGCAGAAATGACTTCTAAGCCTCAAAATAATGACTTTTTTTCCTAAGGTGGTAGGAATGAAACTCAGTGCGGGCTGGATGGGGTCCCCCCTGGGCACCGCAGACCTAAGCTTGTTTAACTCCTACCTCTTAAAGGGACCGAGAAAAAATGACCTTTTCTGCACTCCAATGTAAGTCAATGGGGCGATTTTTTGGCTATGTGCTAGAAATGAAATTCAGTGCGGATTGGATGACAGGCACCCTAGGCACCCAGGATCGGCTTTAGTTTCACGTGTATCTCTTAAGCCGGCAGAGAAAACCCACCTGATATGCGCTCCACACAATTGAATAGAGACGCCGTTGATTTTCTATGGGAATTGCAGAAATGACTTCTAAGCCTCAAAATAATGACTTTTTTTCCTAAGGTGGCAGGAATGAAACTCAGTGCGGGCTGGATGGGGTCCCCCCTGGGCACCGCAGACCTAAGCTTGTTTAACTCCTACCTCTTAAAGGGACCGAGAAAAAATGACCTTTTCTGCACTCCAATGTAAGTCAATGGGGCGATTTTTTGGCTATGTGCTAGAAATGAAATTCAGTGCGGATTGGATGACAGGCACCCTAGGCACCCAGGATCGGCTTTAGTTTCACGTGTATCTCTTAAGCCGGCAGAGAAAACCCACCTGATATGCGCTCCACACAATTGAATAGAGACGCCGTTGATTTTCTATGGGAATTGCAGAAATGACTTCTAAGCCTCAAAATAATGACTTTTTTTCCTAAGGTGGTAGGAATGAAACTCAGTGCGGGCTGGATGGGGTCCCCCCTGGGCACCGCAGACCTAAGCTTGTTTAACTCCTACCTCTTAAAGGGACCGAGAAAAAATGACCTTTTCTGCACTCCAATGTAAGTCAATGGGGCGATTTTTTGGCTATGTGCTAGAAATGAAATTCAGTGCGGATTGGATGACAGGCACCCTAGGCACCCAGGATCGGCTTTAGTTTCACGTGTATCTCTTAAGCCGGCAGAGAAAACCCACCTGATATGCGCTCCACACAATTGAATAGAGACGCCGTTGATTTTCTATGGGAATTGCAGAAATGACTTCTAAGCCTCAAAATAATGACTTTTTTTCCTAAGGTGGTAGGAATGAAACTCAGTGCGGGCTGGATGGGGTCCCCCCTGGGCACCGCAGACCTAAGCTTGTTTAACTCCTACCTCTTAAAGGGACCGAGAAAAAATGACCTTTTCTGCACTCCAATGTAAGTCAATGGGGCGATTTTTTGGCTATGTGCTAGAAATGAAATTCAGTGCGGATTGGATGACAGGCACCCTAGGCACCCAGGATCGGCTTTAGTTTCACGTGTATCTCTTAAGCCGGCAGAGAAAACCCACCTGATATGCGCTCCACACAATTGAATAGAGACGCCGTTGATTTTCTATGGGAATTGCAGAAATGACTTCTAAGCCTCAAAATAATGACTTTTTTTCCTAAGGTGGTAGGAATGAAACTCAGTGCGGGCTGGATGGGGTCCCCCCTGGGCACCGCAGACCTAAGCTTGTTTAACTCCTACCTCTTAAAGGGACCGAGAAAAAATGACCTTTTCTGCACTCCAATGTAAGTCAATGGGGCGATTTTTTGGCTATGTGCTAGAAATGAAATTCAGTGCGGATTGGATGACAGGCACCCTAGGCACCCAGGATCGGCTTTAGTTTCACGTGTATCTCTTAAGCCGGCAGAGAAAACCCACCTGATATGCGCTCCACACAATTGAATAGAGACGCCGTTGATTTTCTATGGGAATTGCAGAAATGACTTCTAAGCCTCAAAATAATGACTTTTTTTCCTAAGGTGGTAGGAATGAAACTCAGTGCGGGCTGGATGGGGTCCCCCCTGGGCACCGCAGACCTAAGCTTGTTTAACTCCTACCTCTTAAAGGGACCGAGAAAAAATGACCTTTTCTGCACTCCAATGTAAGTCAATGGGGCGATTTTTTGGCTATGTGCTAGAAATGAAATTCAGTGCGGATTGGATGACAGGCACCCTAGGCACCCAGGATCGGCTTTAGTTTCACGTGTATCTCTTAAGCCGGCAGAGAAAATCCCACCTGATATGCGCTCCACACAATTGAATAGAGACGCCAGTTGATTTTCTATGGGAATTGCAGAAATGACTTCTAAGCCTCAAAATAATGACTTTTTTTCCTAAGGTGGTAGGAATGAAACTCAGTGCGGGCTGGATGGGGTCCCCCCTGGGCACCGCAGACCTAAGCTTGTTTAACTCCTACCTCTTAAAGGGACCGAGAAAAAATGACCTTTTCTGCACTCCAATGTAAGTCAATGGGGCGATTTTTTGGCTATGTGCTAGAAATGAAATTCAGTGCGGATTGGATGACAGGCACCCTAGGCACCCAGGATCGGCTTTAGTTTCACGTGTATCTCTTAAGCCGGCAGAGAAAACCCACCTGATATGCGCTCCACACAATTGAATAGAGACGCCGTTGATTTTCTATGGGAATTGCAGAAATGACTTCTAAGCCTCAAAATAATGACTTTTTTTCCTAAGGTGGTAGGAATGAAACTCAGTGCGGGCTGGATGGGGTCCCCCCTGGGCACCGCAGACCTAAGCTTGTTTAACTCCTACCTCTTAAAGGGACCGAGAAAAAATGACCTTTTCTGCACTCCAATGTAAGTCAATGGGGCGATTTTTTGGCTATGTGCTAGAAATGAAATTCAGTGCGGATTGGATGACAGGCACCCTAGGCACCCAGGATCGGCTTTAGTTTCACGTGTATCTCTTAAGCCGGCAGAGAAAACCCACCTGATATGCGCTCCACACAATTGAATAGAGACGCCGTTGATTTTCTATGGGAATTGCAGAAATGACTTCTAAGCCTCAAAATAATGACTTTTTTTCCTAAGGTGGTAGGAATGAAACTCAGTGCGGGCTGGATGGGGTCCCCCCTGGGCACCGCAGACCTAAGCTTGTTTAACTCCTACCTCTTAAAGGGACCGAGAAAAAATGACCTTTTCTGCACTCCAATGTAAGTCAATGGGGCGATTTTTTGGCTATGTGCTAGAAATGAAATTCAGTGCGGATTGGATGACAGGCACCCTAGGCACCCAGGATCGGCTTTAGTTTCACGTGTATCTCTTAAGCCGGCAGAGAAAACCCACCTGATATGCGCTCCACACAATTGAATAGAGACGCCGTTGATTTTCTATGGGAATTGCAGAAATGACTTCTAAGCCTCAAAATAATGACTTTTTTTCCTAAGGTGGTAGGAATGAAACTCAGTGCGGGCTGGATGGGGTCCCCCCTGGGCACCGCAGACCTAAGCTTGTTTAACTCCTACCTCTTAAAGGGACCGAGAAAAAATGACCTTTTCTGCACTCCAATGTAAGTCAATGGGGCGATTTTTTGGCTATGTGCTAGAAATGAAATTCAGTGCGGATTGGATGACAGGCACCCTAGGCACCCAGGATCGGCTTTAGTTTCACGTGTATCTCTTAAGCCGGCAGAGAAAACCCACCTGATATGCGCTCCACACAATTGAATAGAGACGCCGTTGATTTTCTATGGGAATTGCAGAAATGACTTCTAAGCCTCAAAATAATGACTTTTTTTCCTAAGGTGGTAGGAATGAAACTCAGTGCGGGCTGGATGGGGTCCCCCCTGGGCACCGCAGACCTAAGCTTGTTTAACTCCTACCTCTTAAAGGGACCGAGAAAAAATGACCTTTTCTGCACTCCAATGTAAGTCAATGGGGCGATTTTTTGGCTATGTGCTAGAAATGAAATTCAGTGCGGATTGGATGACAGGCACCCTAGGCACCCAGGATCGGCTTTAGTTTCACGTGTATCTCTTAAGCCGGCAGAGAAAACCCACCTGATATGCGCTCCACACAATTGAATAGAGACGCCAGTTGATTTTCTATGGGAATTGCAGAAATGACTTCTAAGCCTCAAAATAATGACTTTTTTTCCTAAGGTGGTAGGAATGAAACTCAGTGCGGGCTGGATGGGGTCCCCCCTGGGCACCGCAGACCTAAGCTTGTTTAACTCCTACCTCTTAAAGGGACCGAGAAAAAATGACCTTTTCTGCACTCCAATGTAAGTCAATGGGGCGATTTTTTGGCTATGTGCTAGAAATGAAATTCAGTGCGGATTGGATGACAGGCACCCTAGGCACCCAGGATCGGCTTTAGTTTCACGTGTATCTCTTAAGCCGGCAGAGAAAACCCACCTGATATGCGCTCCACACAATTGAATAGAGACGCCGTTGATTTTCTATGGGAATTGCAGAAATGACTTCTAAGCCTCAAAATAATGACTTTTTTTCCTAAGGTGGTAGGAATGAAACTCAGTGTGGGCTGGATGGGGTCCCCCCTGGGCACCGCAGACCTAAGCTTGTTTAACTCCTACCTCTTAAAGGGACCGAGAAAAAATGACCTTTTCTGCACTCCAATGTAAGTCAATGGGGCGATTTTTTGGCTATGTGCTAGAAATGAAATTCAGTGCGGATTGGATGACAGGCACCCTAGGCACCCAGGATCGGCTTTAGTTTCACGTGTATCTCTTAAGCCGGCAGAGAAAACCCACCTGATATGCGCTCCACACAATTGAATTAGAGACGCCGTTGATTTTCTATGGGAATTGCAGAAATGACTTCTAAGCCTCAAAATAATGACTTTTTTTCCTAAGGTGGTAGGATACACGTGAAACTAAAGTGATCCTGGGTGCCTAGGGTGCCTGTCTCCAATCCGCACTGAATTTCATTTCTAGCACATAGCCAAAAAATCGCCCCATTGACTTACATTGGAGTGCAGAAAGGTCATTTTTTCTCGGTCCCTTTAAGAGGTAGGAGTTAAACAAGCTTAGGTCTGCGGTGCCCAGGCACCCCATCCAGCCGCACTGAGTTTTTCATTCCTACCACCTTAGAAAAAAAGTCATTTTTTTTAGGCTTAGAAGTTTTCTGCAATTCCCATAGAAAATCAACGGCGTCTCTATTCAATTGTGTGGAGCGCATATCAGGTGGGTTTTCTCTGCCGGCTTAAGAGATACACGTGAAACTAAAGCCGATCCTGGGTGCCTAGGGTGCCTGTCATCCAATCCGCACTGCATTTTCATTTCTAGCACATAGCCAAAAAATCGCCCCATTGACTTACATTGGAGTGCAGAAAAGGTCATTTTTTCTCGGTCCCTTTAAGAGGTAGGAGTTAAACAAGCTTAGGTCTGCGGTGCCCAGGGGGGACCCCATCCAGCCCGCACTGAGTTTCATTCCTACCACCTTAGGAAAAAAAGTCATTATTTTGAGGCTTAGAAGTCATTTCTGCAATTCCCATAGAAAATCAACGGCGTCTCTATTCAATTGTGTGGAGCGCATATCAGGTGGGTTTTCTCTGCCGGCTTAAGAGATACACGTGAAACTAAAGCTGATCCTGGGTGCCTAGGGTGCCTGTCATCCAATCCGCACTGCATTTCATTTCTAGCACATAGCCAAAAAATCGCCCCATTGACTTACATTGGAGTGCAGAAAGGTCATTTTTTCTCGGTCCCTTTAAGAGGTAGGAGTTAAACAAGCTTAGGTCTGCGGTGCCCAGGGGGACCCCATCCAGCCCGCACTGAGTTTCATTCCTACCACCTTAGGAAAAAAGTCATTATTTTGAGGCTTAGAAGTCATTTCTGCAATTCCCATAGAAAATCAACGGCGTCTCTATTCAATTGTGTGGAGCGCATATCAGGTGGGTTTTCTCTGCCGGCTTAAGAGATACACGTGAAACTAAAGCCGATGATCCTGGGTGCCTAGGGTGCCTGTCATCCAATCCGCACTGCATTTCATTTCTAGCACATAGCCAAAAAATCGCCCCATTGACTTACATTGGAGTGCAGAAAAGGTCATTTTTTCTCGGTCCCTTTAAGAGGTAGGAGTTAAACAAGCTTAGGTCTGCGGTGCCCAGGGGGACCCCATCCAGCCCGCACTGAGTTTCATTCCTACCACCTTAGGAAAAAAAGTCATTATTTTGAGGCTTAGAAGTCATTTCTGCAATCCCATAGAAAATCAACGGCGTCTCTATTCAATTGTGTGGAGCGCATATCAGGTGGGTTTTCTCTGCCGGCTTAAGAGATACACGTGAAACTAAAGCCGATCCTGGGTGCCTAGGGTGCCTGTCATCCAATCCGCACTGCATTTCATTTCTAGCACATAGCCAAAAAATCGCCCCATTGACTTACATTGGAGTGCAGAAAAGGTCATTTTTTCTCGGTCCCTTTATGAGGTAGGAGTTAAACAAGCTTAGGTCTGCGGTGCCCAGGGGGGACCCCATCCAGCCCGCACTGAGTTTCATTCCTACCACCTTAGGAAAAAAAGTCATTATTTTGAGGCTTAGAAGTCATTTCTGCAATTCCCATAGAAAATCAACGGCGTCTCTATTCAATTGTGTGGAGCGCATATCAGGTGGGTTTTCTCTGCCGGCTTAAGAGATACACGTGAAACTAAAGCCGATCCTGGGTGCCTAGGGTGCCTGTCATCCAATCCGCACTGCATTTCATTTCTAGCACATAGCCAAAAAATCGCCCCATTGACTTACATTGGAGTGCAGAAAAGTCATTTTTTCTCGGTCCCTTTAAGAGGTAGGAGTTAAACAAGCTTAGGTCTGCGGTGCCCAGGGGGGACCCCATCCAGCCCGCACTGAGTTTCATTCCTACCACCTTAGGAAAAAAAGTCATTATTTTGAGGCTTAGAAGTCATTTCTGCAATTCCCATAGAAAATCAACGGCGTCTCTATTCAATTGTGTGGAGCGCATATCAGGTGGGTTTTCTCTGCCGGCTTAAGAGATACACGTGAAACTAAAGCCGATCCTGGGTGCCTAGGGTGCCTGTCATCCAATCCGCACTGCATTTCATTTCTAGCACATAGCCAAAAAATCGCCCCATTGACTTACATTGGAGTGCAGAAAAGGTCATTTTTTCTCGGTCCCTTTAAGAGGTAGGAGTTAAACAAGCTTAGGTCTGCGGTGCCCAGGGGGACCCCATCCAGCCCGCACTGAGTTTCATTCCTACCACCTTAGGAAAAAAAGTCATTATTTGAGGCTTAGAAGTCATTTCTGCAATTCCCATAGAAAATCAACGGCGTCTCTATTCAATTGTGTGGAGCGCATATCAGGTGGGTTTTCTCTGCCGGCTTAAGAGATACACGTGAAACTAAAGCCGATCCTGGGTGCCTAGGGTGCCTGTCATCCAATCCGCACTGCATTTCATTTCTAGCACATAGCCAAAAAATCGCCCCATTGACTTACATTGGAGTGCAGAAAAGGTCATTTTTTCTCGGTCCCTTTAAGAGGTAGGAGTTAAACAAGCTTAGGTCTGCGGTGCCCAGGGGGGACCCCATCCAGCCCGCACTGAGTTTCATTCCTACCACCTTAGGAAAAAAAGTCATTATTTTGAGGCTTAGACGTCATTTCTGCAATTCCCATAGAAAATCAACGGCGTCTCTATTCAATTGTGTGGAGCGCATATCAGGTGGGTTTTCTCTGCCGGCTTAAGAGATACACGTGAAACTAAAGCCGATCCTGGGTGCCTAGGGTGCCTGTCATCCAATCCGCACTGCATTTCATTTCTAGCACATAGCCAAAAAATCGCCCCATTGACTTACATTGGAGTGCAGAAAAGGTCATTTTTTCTCGGTCCCTTTAAGAGGTAGGAGTTAAACAAGCTTAGGTCTGCGGTGCCCAGGGGGGACCCCATCCAGCCCGCACTGAGTTTCATTCCTACCACCTTAGGAAAAAAAGTCATTATTTTGAGGCTTAGAAGTCATTTCTGCAATTCCCATAGAAAATCAACGGCGTCTCTATTCAATTGTGTGGAGCGCATATCAGGTGGGTTTTCTCTGCCGGCTTAAGAGATACACGTGAAACTAAAGCCGATCCTGGGTGCCTAGGGTGCCTGTCATCCAATCCGCACTGCATTTCATTTCTAGCACATAGCCAAAAAATCGCCCCATTGACTTACATTGGAGTGCAGAAAAGGTCATTTTTTCTCGGTCCCTTTAAGAGGTAGGAGTTAAACAAGCTTAGGTCTGCGGTGCCCAGGGGGACCCCATCCAGCCCGCACTGAGTTTCATTCCTACCACCTTAGGAAAAAAAGTCATTATTTTGAGGCTTAGAAGTCATTTCTGCAATTCCCATAGAAAATCAACGGCGTCTCTATTCAATTGTGTGGAGCGCATATCAGGTGGGTTTTCTCTGCCGGCTTAAGAGATACACGTGAAACTAAAGCCGATCCTGGGTGCCTAGGGTGCCTGTCATCCAATCCGCACTGCATTTCATTTCTAGCACATAGCCAAAAAATCGCCCCATTGACTTACATTGGAGTGCAGAAAAGGTCATTTTTTCTCGGTCCCTTTAAGAGGTAGGAGTTAAACAAGCTTAGGTCTGCGGTGCCCAGGGGGGACCCCATCCAGCCCGCACTGAGTTTCATTCCTACCACCTTAGGAAAAAAAGTCATTATTTTGAGGCTTAGAAGTCATTTCTGCAATTCCCATGTAAAATCAACGGCGTCTCTATTCAATTGTGTGGAGCGCATATCAGGTGGGTTTTCTCTGCCGGCTTAAGAGATACACGTGAAACTAAAGCCGATCCTGGGTGCCTAGGGTGCCTGTCATCCAATCCGCACTGCATTTCATTTCTAGCACATAGCCAAAAAATCGCCCCATTGACTTACATTGGAGTGCAGAAAAGGTCATTTTTTCTCGGTCCCTTTAAGAGGTAGGAGTTAAACAAGCTTAGGTCTGCGGTGCCCAGGGGGGACCCCATCCAGCCCGCACTGAGTTTCATTCCTACCACCTTAGGAAAAAAAGTCATTATTTTGAGGCTTAGAAGTCATTTCTGCAATTCCCATAGAAAATCAACGGCGTCTCTATTCAATTGTGTGGAGCGCATATCAGGTGGGTTTTCTCTGCCGGCTTAAGAGATACACGTGAAACTAAAGCCGATCCTGGGTGCCTAGGGTGCCTGTCATCCAATCCGCACTGCATTTCATTTCTAGCACATAGCCAAAAAATCGCCCCATTGACTTACATTGGAGTGCAGAAAAGGTCATTTTTTCTCGGTCCCTTTAAGAGGTAGGAGTTAAACAAGCTTAGGTCTGCGGTGCCCAGGGGGGACCCCATCCAGCCCGCACTGAGTTTCATTCCTACCACCTTAGGAAAAAAAGTCATTATTTTGAGGCTTAGAAGTCATTTCTGCAATTCCCATAGAAAATCAACGGCGTCTCTATTCAATTGTGTGGAGCGCATATCAGGTGGGTTTTCTCTGCCGGCTTAAGAGATACACGTGAAACTAAAGCCGATCCTGGGTGCCTAGGGTGCCTGTCATCCAATCCGCACTGCATTTCATTTCTAGCACATAGCCAAAAAATCGCCCCATTGACTTACATTGGAGTGCAGAAAAGGTCATTTTTTCTCGGTCCCTTTAAGAGGTAGGAGTTAAACAAGCTTAGGTCTGCGGTGCCCAGGGGGACCCCATCCAGCCCGCACTGAGTTTCATTCCTACCACCTTAGGAAAAAAAGTCATTATTTTGAGGCTTAGAAGTCATTTCTGCAATTCCCATAGAAAATCAACGGCGTCTCTATTCAATTGTGTGGAGCGCATATCAGGTGGGTTTTCTCTGCCGGCTTAAGAGATACACGTGAAACTAAAGCCGATCCTGGGTGCCTAGGGTGCCTGTCATCCAATCCGCACTGCATTTCATTTCTAGCACATAGCCAAAAAATCGCCCCATTGACTTACATTGGAGTGCAGAAAAGGTCATTTTTTCTCGGTCCCTTTAAGAGGTAGGAGTTAAACAAGCTTAGGTCTGCGGTGCCCAGGGGGGACCCCATCCAGCCCGCACTGAGTTTCATTCCTACCACCTTAGGAAAAAAAGTCATTATTTTGAGGCTTAGAAGTCATTTCTGCAATTCCCATAGAAAATCAACGGCGTCTCTATTCAATTGTGTGGAGCGCATATCAGGTGGGTTTTCTCTGCCGGCTTAAGAGATACACGTGAAACTAAAGCCGATCCTGGGTGCCTAGGGTGCCTGTCATCCAATCCGCACTGCATTTCATTTCTAGCACATAGCCAAAAATCGCCCCATTGACTTACATTGGAGTGCAGAAAAGGTCATTTTTTCTCGGTCCCTTTAAGAGGTAGGAGTTAAACAAGCTTAGGTCTGCGGTGCCCAGGGGGGACCCCATCCAGCCCGCACTGAGTTTCATTCCTACCACCTTAGGAAAAAAAGTCATTATTTTGAGGCTTAGAAGTCATTTCTGCAATTCCCATAGAAAATCAACGGCGTCTCTATTCAATTGTGTGGAGCGCATATCAGGTGGGTTTTCTCTGCCGGCTTAAGAGATACACGTGAAACTAAAGCCGATCCTGGGTGCCTAGGGTGCCTGTCATCCAATCCGCACTGCATTTCATTTCTAGCACATAGCCAAAAATCGCCCCATTGACTTACATTGGAGTGCAGAAAAGGTCATTTTTTCTCGGTCCCTTTAAGAGGTAGGAGTTAAACAAGCTTAGGTCTGCGGTGCCCAGGGGGGACCCCATCCAGCCCGCACTGAGTTTCATTCCTACCACCTTAGGAAAAAAAGTCATTATTTTGAGGCTTAGAAGTCATTTCTGCAATTCCCATAGAAAATCAACGGCGTCTCTATTCAATTGTGTGGAGCGCATATCAGGTGGGTTTTCTCTGCCGGCTTAAGAGATACACGTGAAACTAAAGCCGATCCTGGGTGCCTAGGGTGCCTGTCATCCAATCCGCACTGCATTTCATTTCTAGCACATAGCCAAAAAATCGCCCCATTGACTTACATTGGAGTGCAGAAAAGGTCATTTTTTCTCGGTCCCTTTAAGAGGTAGGAGTTAAACAAGCTTAGGTCTGCGGTGCCCAGGGGGGACCCCATCCAGCCCGCACTGAGTTTCATTCCTACCACCTTAGGAAAAAAAGTCATTATTTTGAGGCTTAGAAGTCATTTCT
Organism: Dendropsophus ebraccatus; assembly: GCF_027789765.1. Taxonomy (NCBI): domain Eukaryota; kingdom Metazoa; phylum Chordata; class Amphibia; order Anura; family Hylidae; genus Dendropsophus; species Dendropsophus ebraccatus. The sequence continues at coordinate 207,587 of NW_027209862.1, read as the reverse complement.
GCAATTCCCATAGAAAATCAACGGCGTCTCTATTCAATTGTGTGGAGCGCATATCAGGTGGGTTTTCTCTGCCGGCTTAAGAGATACACGTGAAACTAAAGCCGATCCTGGGTGCCTAGGGTGCCTGTCATCCAATCCGCACTGCATTTCATTTCTAGCACATAGCCAAAAAATCGCCCCATTGACTTACATTGGAGTGCAGAAAAGGTCATTTTTTCTCGGTCCCTTTAAGAGGTAGGAGTTAAACAAGCTTAGGTCTGCGGTGCCCAGGGGGACCCCATCCAGCCCGCACTGAGTTTCATTCCTACCACCTTAGGAAAAAAAGTCATTATTTTGAGGCTTAGAAGTCATTTCTGCAATTCCCATAGAAAATCAACGGCGTCTCTATTCAATTGTGTGGAGCGCATATCAGGTGGGTTTTCTCTGCCGGCTTAAGAGATACACGTGAAACTAAAGCCGATCCTGGGTGCCTAGGGTGCCTGTCATCCAATCCGCACTGCATTTCATTTCTAGCACATAGCCAAAAAATCGCCCCATTGACTTACATTGGAGTGCAGAAAAGGTCATTTTTTCTCGGTCCCTTTAAGAGGTAGGAGTTAAACAAGCTTAGGTCTGCGGTGCCCAGGGGGGACCCCATCCAGCCCGCACTGAGTTTCATTCCTACCACCTTAGGAAAAAAAGTCATTATTTTGAGGCTTAGAAGTCATTTCTGCAATTCCCATAGAAAATCAACGGCGTCTCTATTCAATTGTGTGGAGCGCATATCAGGTGGGTTTTCTCTGCCGGCTTAAGAGATACACGTGAAACTAAAGCCGATCCTGGGTGCCTAGGGTGCCTGTCATCCAATCCGCACTGCATTTCATTTCTAGCACATAGCCAAAAAATCGCCCCATTGACTTACATTGGAGTGCAGAAAAGGTCATTTTTTCTCGGTCCCTTTAAGAGGTAGGAGTTAAACAAGCTTAGGTCTGCGGTGCCCAGGGGGGACCCCATCCAGCCCGCACTGAGTTTCATTCCTACCACCTTAGGAAAAAAAGTCATTATTTTGAGGCTTAGAAGTCATTTCTGCAATTCCCATAGAAAATCAACGGCGTCTCTATTCAATTGTGTGGAGCGCATATCAGGTGGGTTTTCTCTGCCGGCTTAAGAGATACACGTGAAACTAAAGCCGATCCTGGGTGCCTAGGGTGCCTGTCATCCAATCCGCACTGCATTTCATTTCTAGCACATAGCCAAAAAATCGCCCCATTGACTTACATTGGAGTGCAGAAAAGGTCATTTTTTTCTCGGTCCCTTTAAGAGGTAGGAGTTAAACAAGCTTAGGTCTGCGGTGCCCAGGGGGACCCCATCCAGCCCGCACTGAGTTTCATTCCTACCACCTTAGGAAAAAAAGTCATTATTTTGAGGCTTAGAAGTCATTTCTGCAATTCCCATAGAAAATCAATGGCGTCTCTATTCAATTGTGTGGAGCGCATATCAGGTGGGTTTTCTCTGCCGGCTTAAGAGATACACGTGAAACTAAAGCCGATCCTGGGTGCCTAGGGTGCCTGTCATCCAATCCGCACTGAATTTCATTTCTAGCACATAGCCAAAAAATCGCCCCATTGACTTACATTGGAGTGCAGAAAAGGTCATTTTTTCTCGGTCCCTTTAAGAGGTAGGAGTTAAACAAGCTTAGGTCTGCGGTGCCCAGGGGGGACCCCATCCAGCCCGCACTGAGTTTCATTCCTACCACCTTAGGAAAAAAAGTCATTATTTTGAGGCTTAGAAGTCATTTCTGCAATTCCCATAGAAAATCAACGGCGTCTCTATTCAATTGTGTGGAGCGCATATCAGGTGGGTTTTCTCTGCCGGCTTAAGAGATACACGTGAAACTAAAGCCGATCCTGGGTGCCTAGGGTGCCTGTCATCCAATCCGCACTGCATTTCATTTCTAGCACATAGCCAAAAAATCGCCCCATTGACTTACATTGGAGTGCAGAAAAGGTCATTTTTTCTCGGTCCCTTTAAGAGGTAGGAGTTAAACAAGCTTAGGTCTGCGGTGCCCAGGGGGGACCCCATCCAGCCCGCACTGAGTTTCATTCCTACCACCTTAGGAAAAAAAGTCATTATTTTGAGGCTTAGAAGTCATTTCTGCAATTCCCATAGAAAATCAACGGCGTCTCTATTCAATTGTGTGGAGCGCATATCAGGTGGGTTTTCTCTGCCGGCTTAAGAGATACACGTGAAACTAAAGCCGATCCTGGGTGCCTAGGGTGCCTGTCATCCAATCCGCACTGCATTTCATTTCTAGCACATAGCCAAAAAATCGCCCCATTGACTTACATTGGAGTGCAGAAAAGGTCATTTTTTCTCGGTCCCTTTAAGAGGTAGGAGTTAAACAAGCTTAGGTCTGCGGTGCCCAGGGGGGACCCCATCCAGCCCGCACTGAGTTTCATTCCTACCACCTTAGGAAAAAAAGTCATTATTTTGAGGCTTAGAAGTCATTTCTGCAATTCCCATAGAAAATCAACGGCGTCTCTATTCAATTGTGTGGAGCGCATATCAGGTGGGTTTTCTCTGCCGGCTTAAGAGATACACGTGAAACTAAAGCCGATCCTGGGTGCCTAGGGTGCCTGTCATCCAATCCGCACTGCATTTCATTTCTAGCACATAGCCAAAAAATCGCCCCATTGACTTACATTGGAGTGCAGAAAAGGTCATTTTTTCTCGGTCCCTTTAAGAGGTAGGAGTTAAACAAGCTTAGGTCTGCGGTGCCCAGGGGGGACCCCATCCAGCCCGCACTGAGTTTCATTCCTACCACCTTAGGAAAAAAGTCATTATTTTGAGGCTTAGAAGTCATTTCTGCAATTCCCATAGAAAATCAACGGCGTCTCTATTCAATTGTGTGGAGCGCATATCAGGTGGGTTTTCTCTGCCGGCTTAAGAGATACACGTGAAACTAAAGCCGATCCTGGGTGCCTAGGGTGCCTGTCATCCAATCCGCACTGCATTTCATTTCTAGCACATAGCCAAAAAATCGCCCCATTGACTTACATTGGAGTGCAGAAAAGGTCATTTTTTCTCGGTCCCTTTAAGAGGTAGGAGTTAAACAAGCTTAGGTCTGCGGTGCCCAGGGGGGACCCCATCCAGCCCGCACTGAGTTTCATTCCTACCACCTTAGGAAAAAAAGTCATTATTTTGAGGCTTAGAAGTCATTTCTGCAATTCCCATAGAAAATCAACGGCGTCTCTATTCAATTGTGTGGAGCGCATATCAGGTGGGTTTTCTCTGCCGGCTTAAGAGATACACGTGAAACTAAAGCCGATCCTGGGTGCCTAGGGTGCCTGTCATCCAATCCGCACTGCATTTCATTTCTAGCACATAGCCAAAAAATCGCCCCATTGACTTACATTGGAGTGCAGAAAAGGTCATTTTTTCTCGGTCCCTTTAAGAGGTAGGAGTTAAACAAGCTTAGGTCTGCGGTGCCCAGGGGGACCCCATCCAGCCCGCACTGAGTTTCATTCCTACCACCTTAGGAAAAAAAGTCATTATTTTGAGGCTTAGAAGTCATTTCTGCAATTCCCATAGAAAATCAACGTTCTTTAGTTGTATGGCGGCACACCATGGGTTAAGTCTAGGATCCCGAGTGCAAGGCAGAAGAGACATGCTCAGCAGTATCCAATCAAAAGAGGGTACTGGGTATAAGAGGCAGAATGGAGCACAGACACACAGAGTTTTTTCCTTCTGCAAGTATAGAAGAGACGTATGTATATTTACACTTTTTCTTATTTTTTCAGATTGCCTGAGCAGTGTTGCTGGCACAACGCGAGCTCAGACATGGAGTCCAGGCTACAGTGGTGTAGTCTGCCTTGTTCTGTCTCGCCCAGGAGGAGATCGGGCATTTGGAAAACGGGACTATTGTGCAATGGCCCCCCAAGATTCCCTTGATTGATCTCGGTCTATATCTGACCTTCAGGACCGATACCCTATACCGCGGCCGGAGAGACTCCAGCAAGTTGGTATGTGTTTCACTGAATACTTCAGATGGGTGAGTGTTATGTGATGTATTTACCCTTCCCTTAAAAGGTTTTTTTCCGTGGTGTATTTTGAGGGGTATCGGAGTAGGAGGGAGGATCTGGTTTTTTCTTCTCCCTCCTATTGGTTGCCGGATTTGAAACAGAGGCGCCAATTATGCCGTCTGACTTCCTGTGCTAGCGCCACGAGGTCCGGCGTTCGGAAGTTCAGCACCTTCATGCGGTCCATGTGCGTGTCAAGCGCTCCAGGGAACTTCCGCCTGAGCCGCGCTGTTCTCCCGCCGTTGACACGAGGTTCGGCGTCCGGAAGTTCAGCACCTGCATGCGGTCCAAGTGCGTGTCAAGCGCTCCAGGGAACCTCCGCCTGAGTTGCGCTGTTCTCCCGCCATTGACACGAGGTTCGGCGTCTTTACCGCTGGCTATGCTGCAGTCCTGGGTAACCCCAATTATGTGGGTTCATATTATAATGCAGGTATGATGAGTTTTCATGCTTTTTTGTGTTGTATCTTGATATATACATTTGATTTTTGCATGTAAAAAAAAAAAAAAAAAAAGAGAGCATTTGGTAGGGGAGGAGCCTCCTCCTTTTAAGGAGGAGAATCGGCATTTTCCCGGTCTCTGCACTTGCCGGGCAGCCGTCCTCCCCAGGACTCTGAGTGAGTTTATGCTCTCTGAGCTCTTTCTTTCTTATTTTGATTTAGATGAATAAGCTTCAGGGACAATCATATCTGTCTGTTTCAGATTTGTGCACTATGTCTTCACCGGGTAGCAAATGCTCTGGGAAAAACAAGCATAGAACCTGCACCAAATGTGAATAATTTACTGCCAGATGATCATCCCTCTGAGATCTGTGTATTATGCTGTGCTGCATTTCTGGAACCTGCACCCTCCCTGTCGGATTCTATTAGAGACATCATTAGGAGTGAGCTCCATAATATGTTTGGAGAAGGGGGGCCGCCAGCAAAAAAGATGAAGTCTACTAGGTCGGCCACCTCCCCTGCTCACTCTAGTGAGGACTCATCGGCAGAATCTGATATCGATTCCAATGAGTATTTTCTATTTCATAAGGATGATGTTTCAAAGCTGATAAAAGCTGTTAAAGGGGACTCTTGAATCAGACAAAACCACTAAAGATAAAGCACCGCGAGATGCATTATATTATTTTCCTCCTACAGAGAACAAAGCTTTCTCCCCACATCCTCTATTAGATGCCTGGCATAAGAAGGACTGGGATAAACCAGATAAGCGACTGGACATCGGCTCACGGTTTCGAGCGGTCTATAAGCTAGATGAGGCACATACATCTGCATGGGAAGCCCCCCCGAAGGTGGATCAGGCTGTAATTAAGCTGGCTAAAAATCAATTTTCCCAGCGGAGGATTCAGCATTGCTGAAGGAGCCTTTGGATAGGAAGGCGGATGTACTGTCCAAGAAAATTTATTCAGCCGCGGCAGCCTCTTCCAAAGTGGCCTTGTCTGCTTTACCGGTCGCACGCGCTTTAAGGATCTGGCTGAGCGACATATCTAAGGACTTGTCATCAAACGTTCCCAGAGAAGAGATTCTGGAGAAGTTACCCACACTAAAGGCAGCATCAGAGTTCCTCTGCGATGCCCCGCTTGATGCCTTGACACTATCATCCAAAATGATGACGGCAGCAAATTCAACCAGGAGATGCTTATGGCTTAAGCAGTGGCCTGGGGATCTAGCTTCGAAGCACCACTTTTGCGCATTACCATTTCAGCCGGAGTCAATGTTTGGTCCTCAGCTAAAACAATCTTGAAGGACCTGCATGAGAATGAAGAGTCTACTTTTCCTATGCCAAAGAAACCGTTCTTTAAAGGGAATAAGAAACAAGAGAAAGTTTCTCCCAAGCAAAGAAGGACTATAGGTCCAATCGATATAAGAATTTCAAGCCTAGGGCTTCGGGAGCATCTTCCACTTCAACAAAAGGGAAGCCTCCAGCAAAGAAGCAAAGTCAATTATGACGCCATCTTACTGCCACAGGCAGTAGGGGGTCGGCTTATGCAGTTTCTACCTCAGTGGAGGACATCAACATGCGACAAGTGGGTCCTGTCAGTAATACAGCATGGTTATTGCCTAGAGCTTCTCTCCTTTCCACCCAACAGGTTCCTGCTGAACAGGTTGACGGACCCCAATCTCCTTCCTCTCATAAGAGAGTTCATTTACAAGGAGGCATTGGAACCGGTACCCCTGCCGGAAAGAGGAAATGGTTTCTATTCAAGAGTGTTCCTTGTGCCCAAAAGCAACGGAGGCTTCAGACTTGTAATAGACCTTTCAGCCCTCAACAGATACATGAAAAAGTTATCGTTCAAGATGGATACCATCAAATCTGTGATTCCTCTGATCAACAAAGGGGACTTCCTAGCGTCGATAGACCTAACAGACGCATATCTTCACGTCCCAATTGCCCCGTGTCACAGGAGATACCTGAGAGTGGCTCTATGGTGGAACGAGCAAGTACACCACCTCCAGTTCAGATGTCTACCGTTTGGTCTCTCTTCAGCTCCCCGAGTGTTCACCAAGATCACGGTAGTTCTAGCGGCGGTACTCAGGATGAAAGGCATGAGAATAGTCCCATACTTAGACGACTGGCTGCTAATAGCAGACTCCTGTTCCACTCTAAACCTGCATGTCCAACAGGCAGTCAGTCTTCTGCAGGACCATGGTTTTCTGGTGAATCGTCTGAAATCACAACTGACGCCATCTCAATCTCTAGTGTTCTTGGGGTTCAAAATCGACACAGTGAGGATGAAGATCTTCTTGTCAGAAGACAGAGTCATCCGTTTGAGAAGACAAGTCTCAGGGTTGAGATCGAGACAATCAGTGTCTCTAAGGACTGCTATGGCTGCACTGGGGACATTAACATCCACAATAGATGCTGTCCCATGGGCCAAAGCTCATGTACGTTCCCTGCAGATGGAAATTTTGTCAGCTTGGGACAAAAATCATCTAAACTTGGACCATCCCATTTCCATATCGCAACAAACTCGGGAAGACCTTGCATGGTGGCTGAATCCAGCGAATCTCACCAGAGGCGCACTTCTTATTCAGGAACAACAGACCATTCTTACAACAGATGCCTCCCTCTACGGTTGGGGGGCGCATACCATGGATCATTGGGTCCAGAGGAAATGGTCCAGAAGAGAGTCCGAGATGTCCTCGAACCGCAGAGAACTGCGAGCAATCAAGCTGGCACTATTCCACTTCACCCAGCTTCTCCAGGGCTCCAGGGTCCTGGTGCAAACGGACAACCTTTCTGCGGTGTTTTATTTAAACAAGCAGGTGGCACCAGAAGTCTCTCTCTCCTGAAGGAAAGTCAGGCCATTTTCAGATGGGCAGAGCAACATCTATCAGGACTGTCTGCAGTACATATACAGGAACCCTGAATTACACGGCGGATTGGCTGAGCAGGCATTCACTACTCCCAGGGGAATGGAATTGTCTCAGGAGATTTTTCATCGAGCGACGAAGAAATATGGCACACCGGAGTTAGACGTATTTGCTACGCGAGACAACGCAAAACTCCGGAAATTCTGCTCCAGGAGCCAGTCGGACCGACCAACATTTCTGGACGGACTGTCAATATCATGGAGCAAAATATACATTTATGCCTTCCCTCCTCCAGCTCTAATCCAGACGACACTTCGGAAGGTGAAGGAGGAGAGAGCGACAGCCCTCCTAATCATACCTTATTGGCCCCGCAGACCCTGGTTTTCCCTGGCCTGCTCCCTAGCCAGGGGCAGAATTTGGAAGTTACCCTGCACGCCGGATCTCCTCACGCAGAACGGCCTACGACATCCAAGGATCAGCCTGCTCCAATTAGCGGCTTGGAAGCTGAACTGAGTAATTGGAGACGCTCTGGATTGGCAGAAAATACAATATCAACAATGATAAATGCCAAAAGAGCGAGTACGAGGAGAAAATACGAAGGCATATGGAAAATTTTCACGTCAAACTCGAAAGATTTCTCCCTCACATCTGTCCTAAACTTCCTACAAAAAGGGTTGGAACAAGGATTGAAGTTGAACACCTTGAAGGTTCAATTCTCGGCAATCAATTCTTTCCTAGGAGGAAGATTTTCTAATGATCCGATGGTAACGGCCTTTTTAAAGGGCGTCAGAAACATCAGACCTCCAGTGAAGTCGCCAATTTCATCATGGGACCTACATGTGGTCCTAGAAGCTCTTAAAGGTCCTCCATTTGAACCTATGGAATCATCGGAAATTCAATTTCTCACCTGGAAGACAACATTCCTGGTAGCAATAGCTTCTGCAAGGAGGGTGAGTGAGTTGCAGGCCCTGTCATCCAGGGAACCTTACTTCAGAGACCTCGGAGACACCATTTACTTGCGAACCCTCCCGGGTTTATTCCTAAGATGACTTCATCATTAGATCAAGAGATAATTCTTCCAAGTCTTCCTCAAACCACTACAGGTGAAGACCCGCTGGATGTCAGGAGAGCAGTCTTGATCTATAGGGATAGAGTCAACACCGTTCAGAAGGGATGAAAATTTATTTCTCATCTATGAAGGTAGATCTAGAGGTCTCAAGGCATCTAAACCACAGTTAGCCAAATGGATAAAAATACCATCTCTTATGGCTACTCTGCACAAAACCTTCAAACACCTTCGGATATCAAGCCGCACTCAACAAGAGCTGTTGCGGCTTCCTGGGCTGAAGCATCAAACGTCTCCCTGCAAGAAATTTGCAGGGCAGCGGCGTGGTCAACATGTTCGACATTCGTCAGCTACTACCGGTTGAATGTCTCTGGGGGGACAGCCTTAGGCGCTACGGTGCTAAAGTCCCAATCAAAAATTAGTTCCTACCCCCCCTATAATTTAAACTGCTTAACAGTTCCCATGGTGTGCCGCCATAGGACTACAAGAACGTAGGAATTTTGTATACTTACCTACCGGGAAATTCCTGTTCTTGGAGTCCGTAGGCGGCACAACACGCCCTCCCTAGAATAAACAATACTACTGCATACGAACTCTGTGTGTCTGTGCTCCTTCTGCCTCTTATACCCAGTACCCTCTTTTGATTGGATACTGCTGAGCATGTCTCTTCTGCCTTGCACTCGGGATCCTAGACTTAACCCATGGTTTCCGCCTACCACTCCAAGAAAAGGAATTTCCCGGTAGGTAAGTATACAAAATTCCTTCGGCGTCTCTATTCAATTGTGTGGAGCGCATATCAGGTGGGTTTTCTCTGCCGGCTTAAGAGATACACGTGAAACTAAAGCCGATCCTGGGTGCCTAGGGTGCCTGTCATCCAATCCGCACTGCATTTCATTTCTAGCACATAGCCAAAAAATCGCCCCATTGACTTACATTGGAGTGCATAAAAGGTCATTTTTTCTCGGTCCCTTTAAGAGGTAGGAGTTAAACAAGCTTAGGTCTGCGGTGCCCAGGGGGGACCCCATCCAGCCCGCACTGAGTTTCATTCCTACCACCTTAGGAAAAAAAGTCATTATTTTGAGGCTTAGAAGTCATTTCTGCAATTCCCATAGAAAATCAATGGCGTCTCTATTCAATTGTGTGGAGCGCATATCAGGTGGGTTTTCTCTGCCGGCTTAAGAGATACACGTGAAACTAAAGCCGATCCTGGGTGCCTAGGGTGCCTGTCATCCAATCCGCACTGCATTTCATTTCTAGCACATAGCCAAAAAATCGCCCCATTGACTTACATTGGAGTGCAGAAAAGGTCATTTTTTCTCGGTCCCTTTAAGAGGTAGGAGTTAAACAAGCTTAGGTCTGCGGTGCCCAGGGGGGACCCCATCCAGCCCGCACTGAGTTTCATTCCTACCACCTTAGGAAAAAAAGTCATTATTTTGAGGCTTAGAAGTCATTTCTGCAATTCCCATAGAAAATCAACGGCGTCTCTATTCAATTGTGTGGAGCGCATATCAGGTGGGTTTTCTCTGCCGGCTTAAGAGATACACGTGAAACTAAAGCCGATCCTGGGTGCCTAGGGTGCCTGTCATCCAATCCGCACTGAATTTCATTTCTAGCACATAGCCAAAAAATCGCCCCATTGACTTACATTGGAGTGCAGAAAAGGTCATTTTTTCTCGGTCCCTTTAAGAGGTAGGAGTTAAACAAGCTTAGGTCTGCGGTGCCCAGGGGGGACCCCATCCAGCCCGCACTGAGTTTCATTCCTACCACCTTAGGAAAAAAAGTCATTATTTTGAGGCTTAGAAGTCATTTCTGCAATTCCCATAGAAAATCAACGGCGTCTCTATTCAATTGTGTGGAGCGCATATCAGGTGGGTTTTCTCTGCCGGCTTAAGAGATACACGTGAAACTAAAGCCGATCCTGGGTGCCTAGGGTGCCTGTCATCCAATCCGCACTGAATTTCATTTCTAGCACATAGCCAAAAAATCGCCCCATTGACTTACATTGGAGTGCAGAAAAGGTCATTTTTTCTCGGTCCCTTTAAGAGGTAGGAGTTAAACAAGCTTAGGTCTGCGGTGCCCAGGGGGGACCCCATCCAGCCCGCACTGAGTTTCATTCCTACCACCTTAGGAAAAAAAGTCATTATTTTGAGGCTTAGAAGTCATTTCTGCAATTCCCATAGAAAATCAACGGCGTCTCTATTCAATTGTGTGGAGCGCATATCAGGTGGGTTTTCTCTGCCGGCTTAAGAGATACACGTGAAACTAAAGCCGATCCTGGGTGCCTAGGGTGCCTGTCATCCAATCCGCACTGAATTTCATTTCTAGCACATAGCCAAAAAATCGCCCCATTGACTTACATTGGAGTGCAGAAAAGGTCATTTTTTCTCGGTCCCTTTAAGAGGTAGGAGTTAAACAAGCTTAGGTCTGCGGTGCCCAGGGGGGACCCCATCCAGCCCGCACTGAGTTTCATTCCTACCACCTTAGGAAAAAAAGTCATTATTTTGAGGCTTAGAAGTCATTTCTGCAATTCCCATAGAAAATCAACGGCGTCTCTATTCAATTGTGTGGAGCGCATATCAGGTGGGTTTTCTCTGCCGGCTTAAGAGATACACGTGAAACTAAAGCCGATCCTGGGTGCCTAGGGTGCCTGTCATCCAATCCGCACTGAATTTCATTTCTAGCACATAGCCAAAAAATCGCCCCATTGACTTACATTGGAGTGCAGAAAAGGTCATTTTTTCTCGGTCCCTTTAAGAGGTAGGAGTTAAACAAGCTTAGGTCTGCGGTGCCCAGGGGGGACCCCATCCAGCCCGCACTGAGTTTCATTCCTACCACCTTAGGAAAAAAAGTCATTATTTTGAGGCTTAGAAGTCATTTCTGCAATTCCCATAGAAAATCAACGGCGTCTCTATTCAATTGTGTGGAGCGCATATCAGGTGGGTTTTCTCTGCCGGCTTAAGAGATACACGTGAAACTAAAGCCGATCCTGGGTGCCTAGGGTGCCTGTCATCCAATCCGCACTGAATTTCATTTCTAGCACATAGCCAAAAAATCGCCCCATTGACTTACATTGGAGTGCAGAAAAGGTCATTTTTTCTCGGTCCCTTTAAGAGGTAGGAGTTAAACAAGCTTAGGTCTGCGGTGCCCAGGGGGGACCCCATCCAGCCCGCACTGAGTTTCATTCCTACCACCTTAGGAAAAAAAGTCATTATTTTGAGGCTTAGAAGTCATTTCTGCAATTCCCATAGAAAATCAACGGCGTCTCTATTCAATTGTGTGGAGCGCATATCAGGTGGGTTTTCTCTGCCGGCTTAAGAGATACACGTGAAACTAAAGCCGATCCTGGGTGCCTAGGGTGCCTGTCATCCAATCCGCACTGAATTTCATTTCTAGCACATAGCCAAAAAATCGCCCCATTGACTTACATTGGAGTGCAGAAAAGGTCATTTTTTCTCGGTCCCTTTAAGAGGTAGGAGTTAAACAAGCTTAGGTCTGCGGTGCCCAGGGGGGACCCCATCCAGCCCGCACTGAGTTTCATTCCTACCACCTTAGGAAAAAAAGTCATTATTTTGAGGCTTAGAAGTCATTTCTGCAATTCCCATAGAAAATCAACGGCGTCTCTATTCAATTGTGTGGAGCGCATATCAGGTGGGTTTTCTCTGCCGGCTTAAGAGATACACGTGAAACTAAAGCCGATCCTGGGTGCCTAGGGTGCCTGTCATCCAATCCGCACTGAATTTCATTTCTAGCACATAGCCAAAAAATCGCCCCATTGACTTACATTGGAGTGCAGAAAAGGTCATTTTTTCTCGGTCCCTTTAAGAGGTAGGAGTTAAACAAGCTTAGGTCTGCGGTGCCCAGGGGGGACCCCATCCAGCCCGCACTGAGTTTCATTCCTACCACCTTAGGAAAAAAAGTCATTATTTTGAGGCTTAGAAGTCATTTCTGCAATTCCCATAGAAAATCAACGGCGTCTCTATTCAATTGTGTGGAGCGCATATCAGGTGGGTTTTCTCTGCCGGCTTAAGAGATACACGTGAAACTAAAGCCGATCCTGGGTGCCTAGGGTGCCTGTCATCCAATCCGCACTGAATTTCATTTCTAGCACATAGCCAAAAAATCGCCCCATTGACTTACATTGGAGTGCAGAAAAGGTCATTTTTTCTCGGTCCCTTTAAGAGGTAGGAGTTAAACAAGCTTAGGTCTGCGGTGCCCAGGGGGGACCCCATCCAGCCCGCACTGAGTTTCATTCCTACCACCTTAGGAAAAAAAGTCATTATTTTGAGGCTTAGAAGTCATTTCTGCAATTCCCATAGAAAATCAACGGCGTCTCTATTCAATTGTGTGGAGCGCATATCAGGTGGGTTTTCTCTGCCGGCTTAAGAGATACACGTGAAACTAAAGCCGATCCTGGGTGCCTAGGGTGCCTGTCATCCAATCCGCACTGAATTTCATTTCTAGCACATAGCCAAAAAATCGCCCCATTGACTTACATTGGAGTGCAGAAAAGGTCATTTTTTCTCGGTCCCTTTAAGAGGTAGGAGTTAAACAAGCTTAGGTCTGCGGTGCCCAGGGGGGACCCCATCCAGCCCGCACTGAGTTTCATTCCTACCACCTTAGGAAAAAAAGTCATTATTTTGAGGCTTAGAAGTCATTTCTGCAATTCCCATAGAAAATCAACGGCGTCTCTATTCAATTGTGTGGAGCGCATATCAGGTGGGTTTTCTCTGCCGGCTTAAGAGATACACGTGAAACTAAAGCCGATCCTGGGTGCCTAGGGTGCCTGTCATCCAATCCGCACTGAATTTCATTTCTAGCACATAGCCAAAAAATCGCCCCATTGACTTACATTGGAGTGCAGAAAAGGTCATTTTTTCTCGGTCCCTTTAAGAGGTAGGAGTTAAACAAGCTTAGGTCTGCGGTGCCCAGGGGGGACCCCATCCAGCCCGCACTGAGTTTCATTCCTACCACCTTAGGAAAAAAAGTCATTATTTTGAGGCTTAGAAGTCATTTCTGCAATTCCCATAGAAAATCAACGGCGTCTCTATTCAATTGTGTGGAGCGCATATCAGGTGGGTTTTCTCTGCCGGCTTAAGAGATACACGTGAAACTAAAGCCGATCCTGGGTGCCTAGGGTGCCTGTCATCCAATCCGCACTGAATTTCATTTCTAGCACATAGCCAAAAAATCGCCCCATTGACTTACATTGGAGTGCAGAAAAGGTCATTTTTTCTCGGTCCCTTTAAGAGGTAGGAGTTAAACAAGCTTAGGTCTGCGGTGCCCAGGGGGGACCCCATCCAGCCCGCACTGAGTTTCATTCCTACCACCTTAGGAAAAAAAGTCATTATTTTGAGGCTTAGAAGTCATTTCTGCAATTCCCATAGAAAATCAACGGCGTCTCTATTCAATTGTGTGGAGCGCATATCAGGTGGGTTTTCTCTGCCGGCTTAAGAGATACACGTGAAACTAAAGCCGATCCTGGGTGCCTAGGGTGCCTGTCATCCAATCCGCACTGAATTTCATTTCTAGCACATAGCCAAAAAATCGCCCCATTGACTTACATTGGAGTGCAGAAAAGGTCATTTTTTCTCGGTCCCTTTAAGAGGTAGGAGTTAAACAAGCTTAGGTCTGCGGTGCCCAGGGGGGACCCCATCCAGCCCGCACTGAGTTTCATTCCTACCACCTTAGGAAAAAAAGTCATTATTTTGAGGCTTAGAAGTCATTTCTGCAATTCCCATAGAAAATCAACGGCGTCTCTATTCAATTGTGTGGAGCGCATATCAGGTGGGTTTTCTCTGCCGGCTTAAGAGATACACGTGAAACTAAAGCCGATCCTGGGTGCCTAGGGTGCCTGTCATCCAATCCGCACTGAATTTCATTTCTAGCACATAGCCAAAAAATCGCCCCATTGACTTACATTGGAGTGCAGAAAAGGTCATTTTTTCTCGGTCCCTTTAAGAGGTAGGAGTTAAACAAGCTTAGGTCTGCGGTGCCCAGGGGGGACCCCATCCAGCCCGCACTGAGTTTCATTCCTACCACCTTAGGAAAAAAAGTCATTATTTTGAGGCTTAGAAGTCATTTCTGCAATTCCCATAGAAAATCAACGGCGTCTCTATTCAATTGTGTGGAGCGCATATCAGGTGGGTTTTCTCTGCCGGCTTAAGAGATACACGTGAAACTAAAGCCGATCCTGGGTGCCTAGGGTGCCTGTCATCCAATCCGCACTGAATTTCATTTCTAGCACATAGCCAAAAAATCGCCCCATTGACTTACATTGGAGTGCAGAAAAGGTCATTTTTTCTCGGTCCCTTTAAGAGGTAGGAGTTAAACAAGCTTAGGTCTGCGGTGCCCAGGGGGGACCCCATCCAGCCCGCACTGAGTTTCATTCCTACCACCTTAGGAAAAAAAGTCATTATTTTGAGGCTTAGAAGTCATTTCTGCAATTCCCATAGAAAATCAACGGCGTCTCTATTCAATTGTGTGGAGCGCATATCAGGTGGGTTTTCTCTGCCGGCTTAAGAGATACACGTGAAACTAAAGCCGATCCTGGGTGCCTAGGGTGCCTGTCATCCAATCCGCACTGAATTTCATTTCTAGCACATAGCCAAAAAATCGCCCCATTGACTTACATTGGAGTGCAGAAAAGGTCATTTTTTCTCGGTCCCTTTAAGAGGTAGGAGTTAAACAAGCTTAGGTCTGCGGTGCCCAGGGGGGACCCCATCCAGCCCGCACTGAGTTTCATTCCTACCACCTTAGGAAAAAAAGTCATTATTTTGAGGCTTAGAAGTCATTTCTGCAATTCCCATAGAAAATCAACGGCGTCTCTATTCAATTGTGTGGAGCGCATATCAGGTGGGTTTTCTCTGCCGGCTTAAGAGATACACGTGAAACTAAAGCCGATCCTGGGTGCCTAGGGTGCCTGTCATCCAATCCGCACTGAATTTCATTTCTAGCACATAGCCAAAAAATCGCCCCATTGACTTACATTGGAGTGCAGAAAAGGTCATTTTTTCTCGGTCCCTTTAAGAGGTAGGAGTTAAACAAGCTTAGGTCTGCGGTGCCCAGGGGGGACCCCATCCAGCCCGCACTGAGTTTCATTCCTACCACCTTAGGAAAAAAAGTCATTATTTTGAGGCTTAGAAGTCATTTCTGCAATTCCCATAGAAAATCAACGGCGTCTCTATTCAATTGTGTGGAGCGCATATCAGGTGGGTTTTCTCTGCCGGCTTAAGAGATACACGTGAAACTAAAGCCGATCCTGGGTGCCTAGGGTGCCTGTCATCCAATCCGCACTGAATTTCATTTCTAGCACATAGCCAAAAAATCGCCCCATTGACTTACATTGGAGTGCAGAAAAGGTCATTTTTTCTCGGTCCCTTTAAGAGGTAGGAGTTAAACAAGCTTAGGTCTGCGGTGCCCAGGGGGGACCCCATCCAGCCCGCACTGAGTTTCATTCCTACCACCTTAGGAAAAAAAGTCATTATTTTGAGGCTTAGAAGTCATTTCTGCAATTCCCATAGAAAATCAACGGCGTCTCTATTCAATTGTGTGGAGCGCATATCAGGTGGGTTTTCTCTGCCGGCTTAAGAGATACACGTGAAACTAAAGCCGATCCTGGGTGCCTAGGGTGCCTGTCATCCAATCCGCACTGAATTTCATTTCTAGCACATAGCCAAAAAATCGCCCCATTGACTTACATTGGAGTGCAGAAAAGGTCATTTTTTCTCGGTCCCTTTAAGAGGTAGGAGTTAAACAAGCTTAGGTCTGCGGTGCCCAGGGGGGACCCCATCCAGCCCGCACTGAGTTTCATTCCTACCACCTTAGGAAAAAAAGTCATTATTTTGAGGCTTAGAAGTCATTTCTGCAATTCCCATAGAAAATCAACGGCGTCTCTATTCAATTGTGTGGAGCGCATATCAGGTGGGTTTTCTCTGCCGGCTTAAGAGATACACGTGAAACTAAAGCCGATCCTGGGTGCCTAGGGTGCCTGTCATCCAATCCGCACTGAATTTCATTTCTAGCACATAGCCAAAAAATCGCCCCATTGACTTACATTGGAGTGCAGAAAAGGTCATTTTTTCTCGGTCCCTTTAAGAGGTAGGAGTTAAACAAGCTTAGGTCTGCGGTGCCCAGGGGGGACCCCATCCAGCCCGCACTGAGTTTCATTCCTACCACCTTAGGAAAAAAAGTCATTATTTTGAGGCTTAGAAGTCATTTCTGCAATTCCCATAGAAAATCAACGGCGTCTCTATTCAATTGTGTGGAGCGCATATCAGGTGGGTTTTCTCTGCCGGCTTAAGAGATACACGTGAAACTAAAGCCGATCCTGGGTGCCTAGGGTGCCTGTCATCCAATCCGCACTGAATTTCATTTCTAGCACATAGCCAAAAAATCGCCCCATTGACTTACATTGGAGTGCAGAAAAGGTCATTTTTTCTCGGTCCCTTTAAGAGGTAGGAGTTAAACAAGCTTAGGTCTGCGGTGCCCAGGGGGGACCCCATCCAGCCCGCACTGAGTTTCATTCCTACCACCTTAGGAAAAAAAGTCATTATTTTGAGGCTTAGAAGTCATTTCTGCAATTCCCATAGAAAATCAACGGCGTCTCTATTCAATTGTGTGGAGCGCATATCAGGTGGGTTTTCTCTGCCGGCTTAAGAGATACACGTGAAACTAAAGCCGATCCTGGGTGCCTAGGGTGCCTGTCATCCAATCCGCACTGAATTTCATTTCTAGCACATAGCCAAAAAATCGCCCCATTGACTTACATTGGAGTGCAGAAAAGGTCATTTTTTCTCGGTCCCTTTAAGAGGTAGGAGTTAAACAAGCTTAGGTCTGCGGTGCCCAGGGGGGACCCCATCCAGCCCGCACTGAGTTTCATTCCTACCACCTTAGGAAAAAAAGTCATTATTTTGAGGCTTAGAAGTCATTTCTGCAATTCCCATAGAAAATCAACGGCGTCTCTATTCAATTGTGTGGAGCGCATATCAGGTGGGTTTTCTCTGCCGGCTTAAGAGATACACGTGAAACTAAAGCCGATCCTGGGTGCCTAGGGTGCCTGTCATCCAATCCGCACTGAATTTCATTTCTAGCACATAGCCAAAAAATCGCCCCATTGACTTACATTGGAGTGCAGAAAAGGTCATTTTTTCTCGGTCCCTTTAAGAGGTAGGAGTTAAACAAGCTTAGGTCTGCGGTGCCCAGGGGGGACCCCATCCAGCCCGCACTGAGTTTCATTCCTACCACCTTAGGAAAAAAAGTCATTATTTTGAGGCTTAGAAGTCATTTCTGCAATTCCCATAGAAAATCAACGGCGTCTCTATTCAATTGTGTGGAGCGCATATCAGGTGGGTTTTCTCTGCCGGCTTAAGAGATACACGTGAAACTAAAGCCGATCCTGGGTGCCTAGGGTGCCTGTCATCCAATCCGCACTGAATTTCATTTCTAGCACATAGCCAAAAAATCGCCCCATTGACTTACATTGGAGTGCAGAAAAGGTCATTTTTTCTCGGTCCCTTTAAGAGGTAGGAGTTAAACAAGCTTAGGTCTGCGGTGCCCAGGGGGGACCCCATCCAGCCCGCACTGAGTTTCATTCCTACCACCTTAGGAAAAAAAGTCATTATTTTGAGGCTTAGAAGTCATTTCTGCAATTCCCATAGAAAATCAACGGCGTCTCTATTCAATTGTGTGGAGCGCATATCAGGTGGGTTTTCTCTGCCGGCTTAAGAGATACACGTGAAACTAAAGCCGATCCTGGGTGCCTAGGGTGCCTGTCATCCAATCCGCACTGAATTTCATTTCTAGCACATAGCCAAAAAATCGCCCCATTGACTTACATTGGAGTGCAGAAAAGGTCATTTTTTCTCGGTCCCTTTAAGAGGTAGGAGTTAAACAAGCTTAGGTCTGCGGTGCCCAGGGGGGACCCCATCCAGCCCGCACTGAGTTTCATTCCTACCACCTTAGGAAAAAAAGTCATTATTTTGAGGCTTAGAAGTCATTTCTGCAATTCCCATAGAAAATCAACGGCGTCTCTATTCAATTGTGTGGAGCGCATATCAGGTGGGTTTTCTCTGCCGGCTTAAGAGATACACGTGAAACTAAAGCCGATCCTGGGTGCCTAGGGTGCCTGTCATCCAATCCGCACTGAATTTCATTTCTAGCACATAGCCAAAAAATCGCCCCATTGACTTACATTGGAGTGCAGAAAAGGTCATTTTTTCTCGGTCCCTTTAAGAGGTAGGAGTTAAACAAGCTTAGGTCTGCGGTGCCCAGGGGGGACCCCATCCAGCCCGCACTGAGTTTCATTCCTACCACCTTAGGAAAAAAAGTCATTATTTTGAGGCTTAGAAGTCATTTCTGCAATTCCCATAGAAAATCAACGGCGTCTCTATTCAATTGTGTGGAGCGCATATCAGGTGGGTTTTCTCTGCCGGCTTAAGAGATACACGTGAAACTAAAGCCGATCCTGGGTGCCTAGGGTGCCTGTCATCCAATCCGCACTGAATTTCATTTCTAGCACATAGCCAAAAAATCGCCCCATTGACTTACATTGGAGTGCAGAAAAGGTCATTTTTTCTCGGTCCCTTTAAGAGGTAGGAGTTAAACAAGCTTAGGTCTGCGGTGCCCAGGGGGACCCCATCCAGCCCGCACTGAGTTTCATTCCTACCACCTTAGGAAAAAAAGTCATTATTTTGAGGCTTAGAAGTCATTTCTGCAATTCCCATAGAAAATCAACGGCGTCTCTATTCAATTGTGTGGAGCGCATATCAGGTGGGTTTTCTCTGCCGGCTTAAGAGATACACGTGAAACTAAAGCCGATCCTGGGTGCCTAGGGTGCCTGTCATCCAATCCGCACTGAATTTCATTTCTAGCACATAGCCAAAAAATCGCCCCATTGACTTACATTGGAGTGCAGAAAAGGTCATTTTTTCTCGGTCCCTTTAAGAGGTAGGAGTTAAACAAGCTTAGGTCTGCGGTGCCCAGGGGGGACCCCATCCAGCCCGCACTGAGTTTCATTCCTACCACCTTAGGAAAAAAAGTCATTATTTTGAGGCTTAGAAGTCATTTCTGCAATTCCCATAGAAAATCAACGGCGTCTCTATTCAATTGTGTGGAGCGCATATCAGGTGGGTTTTCTCTGCCGGCTTAAGAGATACACGTGAAACTAAAGCCGATCCTGGGTGCCTAGGGTGCCTGTCATCCAATCCGCACTGAATTTCATTTCTAGCACATAGCCAAAAAATCGCCCCATTGACTTACATTGGAGTGCAGAAAAGGTCATTTTTTCTCGGTCCCTTTAAGAGGTAGGAGTTAAACAAGCTTAGGTCTGCGGTGCCCAGGGGGGACCCCATCCAGCCCGCACTGAGTTTCATTCCTACCACCTTAGGAAAAAAAGTCATTATTTTGAGGCTTAGAAGTCATTTCTGCAATTCCCATAGAAAATCAACGGCGTCTCTATTCAATTGTGTGGAGCGCATATCAGGTGGGTTTTCTCTGCCGGCTTAAGAGATACACGTGAAACTAAAGCCGATCCTGGGTGCCTAGGGTGCCTGTCATCCAATCCGCACTGAATTTCATTTCTAGCACATAGCCAAAAAATCGCCCCATTGACTTACATTGGAGTGCAGAAAAGGTCATTTTTTCTCGGTCCCTTTAAGAGGTAGGAGTTAAACAAGCTTAGGTCTGCGGTGCCCAGGGGGGACCCCATCCAGCCCGCACTGAGTTTCATTCCTACCACCTTAGGAAAAAAAGTCATTATTTTGAGGCTTAGAAGTCATTTCTGCAATTCCCATAGAAAATCAACGGCGTCTCTATTCAATTGTGTGGAGCGCATATCAGGTGGGTTTTCTCTGCCGGCTTAAGAGATACACGTGAAACTAAAGCCGATCCTGGGTGCCTAGGGTGCCTGTCATCCAATCCGCACTGAATTTCATTTCTAGCACATAGCCAAAAAATCGCCCCATTGACTTACATTGGAGTGCAGAAAAGGTCATTTTTTCTCGGTCCCTTTAAGAGGTAGGAGTTAAACAAGCTTAGGTCTGCGGTGCCCAGGGGGGACCCCATCCAGCCCGCACTGAGTTTCATTCCTACCACCTTAGGAAAAAAAGTCATTATTTTGAGGCTTAGAAGTCATTTCTGCAATTCCCATAGAAAATCAACGGCGTCTCTATTCAATTGTGTGGAGCGCATATCAGGTGGGTTTTCTCTGCCGGCTTAAGAGATACACGTGAAACTAAAGCCGATCCTGGGTGCCTAGGGTGCCTGTCATCCAATCCGCACTGAATTTCATTTCTAGCACATAGCCAAAAAATCGCCCCATTGACTTACATTGGAGTGCAGAAAAGGTCATTTTTTCTCGGTCCCTTTAAGAGGTAGGAGTTAAACAAGCTTAGGTCTGCGGTGCCCAGGGGGGACCCCATCCAGCCCGCACTGAGTTTCATTCCTACCACCTTAGGAAAAAAAGTCATTATTTTGAGGCTTAGAAGTCATTTCTGCAATTCCCATAGAAAATCAACGGCGTCTCTATTCAATTGTGTGGAGCGCATATCAGGTGGGTTTTCTCTGCCGGCTTAAGAGATACACGTGAAACTAAAGCCGATCCTGGGTGCCTAGGGTGCCTGTCATCCAATCCGCACTGAATTTCATTTCTAGCACATAGCCAAAAAATCGCCCCATTGACTTACATTGGAGTGCAGAAAAGGTCATTTTTTCTCGGTCCCTTTAAGAGGTAGGAGTTAAACAAGCTTAGGTCTGCGGTGCCCAGGGGGGACCCCATCCAGCCCGCACTGAGTTTCATTCCTACCACCTTAGGAAAAAAAGTCATTATTTTGAGGCTTAGAAGTCATTTCTGCAATTCCCATAGAAAATCAACGGCGTCTCTATTCAATTGTGTGGAGCGCATATCAGGTGGGTTTTCTCTGCCGGCTTAAGAGATACACGTGAAACTAAAGCCGATCCTGGGTGCCTAGGGTGCCTGTCATCCAATCCGCACTGAATTTCATTTCTAGCACATAGCCAAAAAATCGCCCCATTGACTTACATTGGAGTGCAGAAAAGGTCATTTTTTCTCGGTCCCTTTAAGAGGTAGGAGTTAAACAAGCTTAGGTCTGCGGTGCCCAGGGGGGACCCCATCCAGCCCGCACTGAGTTTCATTCCTACCACCTTAGGAAAAAAAGTCATTATTTTGAGGCTTAGAAGTCATTTCTGCAATTCCCATAGAAAATCAACGGCGTCTCTATTCAATTGTGTGGAGCGCATATCAGGTGGGTTTTCTCTGCCGGCTTAAGAGATACACGTGAAACTAAAGCCGATCCTGGGTGCCTAGGGTGCCTGTCATCCAATCCGCACTGAATTTCATTTCTAGCACATAGCCAAAAAATCGCCCCATTGACTTACATTGGAGTGCAGAAAAGGTCATTTTTTCTCGGTCCCTTTAAGAGGTAGGAGTTAAACAAGCTTAGGTCTGCGGTGCCCAGGGGGGACCCCATCCAGCCCGCACTGAGTTTCATTCCTACCACCTTAGGAAAAAAAGTCATTATTTTGAGGCTTAGAAGTCATTTCTGCAATTCCCATAGAAAATCAACGGCGTCTCTATTCAATTGTGTGGAGCGCATATCAGGTGGGTTTTCTCTGCCGGCTTAAGAGATACACGTGAAACTAAAGCCGATCCTGGGTGCCTAGGGTGCCTGTCATCCAATCCGCACTGAATTTCATTTCTAGCACATAGCCAAAAAATCGCCCCATTGACTTACATTGGAGTGCAGAAAAGGTCATTTTTTCTCGGTCCCTTTAAGAGGTAGGAGTTAAACAAGCTTAGGTCTGCGGTGCCCAGGGGGGACCCCATCCAGCCCGCACTGAGTTTCATTCCTACCACCTTAGGAAAAAAAGTCATTATTTTGAGGCTTAGAAGTCATTTCTGCAATTCCCATAGAAAATCAACGGCGTCTCTATTCAATTGTGTGGAGCGCATATCAGGTGGGTTTTCTCTGCCGGCTTAAGAGATACACGTGAAACTAAAGCCGATCCTGGGTGCCTAGGGTGCCTGTCATCCAATCCGCACTGAATTTCATTTCTAGCACATAGCCAAAAAATCGCCCCATTGACTTACATTGGAGTGCAGAAAAGGTCATTTTTTCTCGGTCCCTTTAAGAGGTAGGAGTTAAACAAGCTCAGGTCTGCGGTGCCCAGGGGGGACCCCATCCAGCCCGCACTGAGTTTCATTCCTACCACCTTAGGAAAAAAAGTCATTATTTTGAGGCTTAGAAGTCATTTCTGCAATTCCCATAGAAAATCAACGGCGTCTCTATTCAATTGTGTGGAGCGCATATCAGGTGGGTTTTCTCTGCCGGCTTAAGAGATACACGTGAAACTAAAGCCGATCCTGGGTGCCTAGGGTGCCTGTCATCCAATCCGCACTGAATTTCATTTCTAGCACATAGCCAAAAAATCGCCCCATTGACTTACATTGGAGTGCAGAAAAGGTCATTTTTTCTCGGTCCCTTTAAGAGGTAGGAGTTAAACAAGCTTAGGTCTGCGGTGCCCAGGGGGGACCCCATCCAGCCCGCACTGAGTTTCATTCCTACCACCTTAGGAAAAAAAGTCATTATTTTGAGGCTTAGAAGTCATTTCTGCAATTCCCATAGAAAATCAACGGCGTCTCTATTCAATTGTGTGGAGCGCATATCAGGTGGGTTTTCTCTGCCGGCTTAAGAGATACACGTGAAACTAAAGCCGATCCTGGGTGCCTAGGGTGCCTGTCATCCAATCCGCACTGAATTTCATTTCTAGCACATAGCCAAAAAATCGCCCCATTGACTTACATTGGAGTGCAGAAAAGGTCATTTTTTCTCGGTCCCTTTAAGAGGTAGGAGTTAAACAAGCTTAGGTCTGCGGTGCCCAGGGGGGACCCCATCCAGCCCGCACTGAGTTTCATTCCTACCACCTTAGGAAAAAAAGTCATTATTTTGAGGCTTAGAAGTCATTTCTGCAATTCCCATAGAAAATCAACGGCGTCTCTATTCAATTGTGTGGAGCGCATATCAGGTGGGTTTTCTCTGCCGGCTTAAGAGATACACGTGAAACTAAAGCCGATCCTGGGTGCCTAGGGTGCCTGTCATCCAATCCGCACTGAATTTCATTTCTAGCACATAGCCAAAAAATCGCCCCATTGACTTACATTGGAGTGCAGAAAAGGTCATTTTTTCTCGGTCCCTTTAAGAGGTAGGAGTTAAACAAGCTTAGGTCTGCGGTGCCCAGGGGGGACCCCATCCAGCCCGCACTGAGTTTCATTCCTACCACCTTAGGAAAAAAAGTCATTATTTTGAGGCTTAGAAGTCATTTCTGCAATTCCCATAGAAAATCAACGGCGTCTCTATTCAATTGTGTGGAGCGCATATCAGGTGGGTTTTCTCTGCCGGCTTAAGAGATACACGTGAAACTAAAGCCGATCCTGGGTGCCTAGGGTGCCTGTCATCCAATCCGCACTGAATTTCATTTCTAGCACATAGCCAAAAAATCGCCCCATTGACTTACATTGGAGTGCAGAAAAGGTCATTTTTTCTCGGTCCCTTTAAGAGGTAGGAGTTAAACAAGCTTAGGTCTGCGGTGCCCAGGGGGGACCCCATCCAGCCCGCACTGAGTTTCATTCCTACCACCTTAGGAAAAAAAGTCATTATTTTGAGGCTTAGAAGTCATTTCTGCAATTCCCATAGAAAATCAACGGCGTCTCTATTCAATTGTGTGGAGCGCATATCAGGTGGGTTTTCTCTGCCGGCTTAAGAGATACACGTGAAACTAAAGCCGATCCTGGGTGCCTAGGGTGCCTGTCATCCAATCCGCACTGAATTTCATTTCTAGCACATAGCCAAAAAATCGCCCCATTGACTTACATTGGAGTGCAGAAAAGGTCATTTTTTCTCGGTCCCTTTAAGAGGTAGGAGTTAAACAAGCTTAGGTCTGCGGTGCCCAGGGGGGACCCCATCCAGCCCGCACTGAGTTTCATTCCTACCACCTTAGGAAAAAAAGTCATTATTTTGAGGCTTAGAAGTCATTTCTGCAATTCCCATAGAAAATCAACGGCGTCTCTATTCAATTGTGTGGAGCGCATATCAGGTGGGTTTTCTCTGCCGGCTTAAGAGATACACGTGAAACTAAAGCCGATCCTGGGTGCCTAGGGTGCCTGTCATCCAATCCGCACTGAATTTCATTTCTAGCACATAGCCAAAAAATCGCCCCATTGACTTACATTGGAGTGCAGAAAAGGTCATTTTTTCTCGGTCCCTTTAAGAGGTAGGAGTTAAACAAGCTTAGGTCTGCGGTGCCCAGGGGGGACCCCATCCAGCCCGCACTGAGTTTCATTCCTACCACCTTAGGAAAAAAAGTCATTATTTTGAGGCTTAGAAGTCATTTCTGCAATTCCCATAGAAAATCAACGGCGTCTCTATTCAATTGTGTGGAGCGCATATCAGGTGGGTTTTCTCTGCCGGCTTAAGAGATACACGTGAAACTAAAGCCGATCCTGGGTGCCTAGGGTGCCTGTCATCCAATCCGCACTGAATTTCATTTCTAGCACATAGCCAAAAAATCGCCCCATTGACTTACATTGGAGTGCAGAAAAGGTCATTTTTTCTCGGTCCCTTTAAGAGGTAGGAGTTAAACAAGCTTAGGTCTGCGGTGCCCAGGGGGGACCCCATCCAGCCCGCACTGAGTTTCATTCCTACCACCTTAGGAAAAAAAGTCATTATTTTGAGGCTTAGAAGTCATTTCTGCAATTCCCATAGAAAATCAACGGCGTCTCTATTCAATTGTGTGGAGCGCATATCAGGTGGGTTTTCTCTGCCGGCTTAAGAGATACACGTGAAACTAAAGCCGATCCTGGGTGCCTAGGGTGCCTGTCATCCAATCCGCACTGAATTTCATTTCTAGCACATAGCCAAAAAATCGCCCCATTGACTTACATTGGAGTGCAGAAAAGGTCATTTTTTCTCGGTCCCTTTAAGAGGTAGGAGTTAAACAAGCTTAGGTCTGCGGTGCCCAGGGGGGACCCCATCCAGCCCGCACTGAGTTTCATTCCTACCACCTTAGGAAAAAAAGTCATTATTTTGAGGCTTAGAAGTCATTTCTGCAATTCCCATAGAAAATCAACGGCGTCTCTATTCAATTGTGTGGAGCGCATATCAGGTGGGTTTTCTCTGCCGGCTTAAGAGATACACGTGAAACTAAAGCCGATCCTGGGTGCCTAGGGTGCCTGTCATCCAATCCGCACTGAATTTCATTTCTAGCACATAGCCAAAAAATCGCCCCATTGACTTACATTGGAGTGCAGAAAAGGTCATTTTTTCTCGGTCCCTTTAAGAGGTAGGAGTTAAACAAGCTTAGGTCTGCGGTGCCCAGGGGGGACCCCATCCAGCCCGCACTGAGTTTCATTCCTACCACCTTAGGAAAAAAAGTCATTATTTTGAGGCTTAGAAGTCATTTCTGCAATTCCCATAGAAAATCAACGGCGTCTCTATTCAATTGTGTGGAGCGCATATCAGGTGGGTTTTCTCTGCCGGCTTAAGAGATACACGTGAAACTAAAGCCGATCCTGGGTGCCTAGGGTGCCTGTCATCCAATCCGCACTGAATTTCATTTCTAGCACATAGCCAAAAAATCGCCCCATTGACTTACATTGGAGTGCAGAAAAGGTCATTTTTTCTCGGTCCCTTTAAGAGGTAGGAGTTAAACAAGCTTAGGTCTGCGGTGCCCAGGGGGGACCCCATCCAGCCCGCACTGAGTTTCATTCCTACCACCTTAGGAAAAAAAGTCATTATTTTGAGGCTTAGAAGTCATTTCTGCAATTCCCATAGAAAATCAACGGCGTCTCTATTCAATTGTGTGGAGCGCATATCAGGTGGGTTTTCTCTGCCGGCTTAAGAGATACACGTGAAACTAAAGCCGATCCTGGGTGCCTAGGGTGCCTGTCATCCAATCCGCACTGAATTTCATTTCTAGCACATAGCCAAAAAATCGCCCCATTGACTTACATTGGAGTGCAGAAAAGGTCATTTTTTCTCGGTCCCTTTAAGAGGTAGGAGTTAAACAAGCTTAGGTCTGCGGTGCCCAGGGGGGACCCCATCCAGCCCGCACTGAGTTTCATTCCTACCACCTTAGGAAAAAAAGTCATTATTTTGAGGCTTAGAAGTCATTTCTGCAATTCCCATAGAAAATCAACGGCGTCTCTATTCAATTGTGTGGAGCGCATATCAGGTGGGTTTTCTCTGCCGGCTTAAGAGATACACGTGAAACTAAAGCCGATCCTGGGTGCCTAGGGTGCCTGTCATCCAATCCGCACTGAATTTCATTTCTAGCACATAGCCAAAAAATCGCCCCATTGACTTACATTGGAGTGCAGAAAAGGTCATTTTTTCTCGGTCCCTTTAAGAGGTAGGAGTTAAACAAGCTTAGGTCTGCGGTGCCCAGGGGGGACCCCATCCAGCCCGCACTGAGTTTCATTCCTACCACCTTAGGAAAAAAAGTCATTATTTTGAGGCTTAGAAGTCATTTCTGCAATTCCCATAGAAAATCAACGGCGTCTCTATTCAATTGTGTGGAGCGCATATCAGGTGGGTTTTCTCTGCCGGCTTAAGAGATACACGTGAAACTAAAGCCGATCCTGGGTGCCTAGGGTGCCTGTCATCCAATCCGCACTGAATTTCATTTCTAGCACATAGCCAAAAAATCGCCCCATTGACTTACATTGGAGTGCAGAAAAGGTCATTTTTTCTCGGTCCCTTTAAGAGGTAGGAGTTAAACAAGCTTAGGTCTGCGGTGCCCAGGGGGGACCCCATCCAGCCCGCACTGAGTTTCATTCCTACCACCTTAGGAAAAAAAGTCATTATTTTGAGGCTTAGAAGTCATTTCTGCAATTCCCATAGAAAATCAACGGCGTCTCTATTCAATTGTGTGGAGCGCATATCAGGTGGGTTTTCTCTGCCGGCTTAAGAGATACACGTGAAACTAAAGCCGATCCTGGGTGCCTAGGGTGCCTGTCATCCAATCCGCACTGAATTTCATTTCTAGCACATAGCCAAAAAATCGCCCCATTGACTTACATTGGAGTGCAGAAAAGGTCATTTTTTCTCGGTCCCTTTAAGAGGTAGGAGTTAAACAAGCTTAGGTCTGCGGTGCCCAGGGGGGACCCCATCCAGCCCGCACTGAGTTTCATTCCTACCACCTTAGGAAAAAAAGTCATTATTTTGAGGCTTAGAAGTCATTTCTGCAATTCCCATAGAAAATCAACGGCGTCTCTATTCAATTGTGTGGAGCGCATATCAGGTGGGTTTTCTCTGCCGGCTTAAGAGATACACGTGAAACTAAAGCCGATCCTGGGTGCCTAGGGTGCCTGTCATCCAATCCGCACTGAATTTCATTTCTAGCACATAGCCAAAAAATCGCCCCATTGACTTACATTGGAGTGCAGAAAAGGTCATTTTTTCTCGGTCCCTTTAAGAGGTAGGAGTTAAACAAGCTTAGGTCTGCGGTGCCCAGGGGGGACCCCATCCAGCCCGCACTGAGTTTCATTCCTACCACCTTAGGAAAAAAAGTCATTATTTTGAGGCTTAGAAGTCATTTCTGCAATTCCCATAGAAAATCAACGGCGTCTCTATTCAATTGTGTGGAGCGCATATCAGGTGGGTTTTCTCTGCCGGCTTAAGAGATACACGTGAAACTAAAGCCGATCCTGGGTGCCTAGGGTGCCTGTCATCCAATCCGCACTGAATTTCATTTCTAGCACATAGCCAAAAAATCGCCCCATTGACTTACATTGGAGTGCAGAAAAGGTCATTTTTTCTCGGTCCCTTTAAGAGGTAGGAGTTAAACAAGCTTAGGTCTGCGGTGCCCAGGGGGGACCCCATCCAGCCCGCACTGAGTTTCATTCCTACCACCTTAGGAAAAAAAGTCATTATTTTGAGGCTTAGAAGTCATTTCTGCAATTCCCATAGAAAATCAACGGCGTCTCTATTCAATTGTGTGGAGCGCATATCAGGTGGGTTTTCTCTGCCGGCTTAAGAGATACACGTGAAACTAAAGCCGATCCTGGGTGCCTAGGGTGCCTGTCATCCAATCCGCACTGAATTTCATTTCTAGCACATAGCCAAAAAATCGCCCCATTGACTTACATTGGAGTGCAGAAAAGGTCATTTTTTCTCGGTCCCTTTAAGAGGTAGGAGTTAAACAAGCTTAGGTCTGCGGTGCCCAGGGGGACCCCATCCAGCCCGCACTGAGTTTCATTCCTACCACCTTAGGAAAAAAAGTCATTATTTTGAGGCTTAGAAGTCATTTCTGCAATTCCCATAGAAAATCAACGGCGTCTCTATTCAATTGTGTGGAGCGCATATCAGGTGGGTTTTCTCTGCCGGCTTAAGAGATACACGTGAAACTAAAGCCGATCCTGGGTGCCTAGGGTGCCTGTCATCCAATCCGCACTGAATTTCATTTCTAGCACATAGCCAAAAAATCGCCCCATTGACTTACATTGGAGTGCAGAAAAGGTCATTTTTTCTCGGTCCCTTTAAGAGGTAGGAGTTAAACAAGCTTAGGTCTGCGGTGCCCAGGGGGGACCCCATCCAGCCCGCACTGAGTTTCATTCCTACCACCTTAGGAAAAAAAGTCATTATTTTGAGGCTTAGAAGTCATTTCTGCAATTCCCATAGAAAATCAACGGCGTCTCTATTCAATTGTGTGGAGCGCATATCAGGTGGGTTTTCTCTGCCGGCTTAAGAGATACACGTGAAACTAAAGCCGATCCTGGGTGCCTAGGGTGCCTGTCATCCAATCCGCACTGAATTTCATTTCTAGCACATAGCCAAAAAATCGCCCCATTGACTTACATTGGAGTGCAGAAAAGGTCATTTTTTCTCGGTCCCTTTAAGAGGTAGGAGTTAAACAAGCTTAGGTCTGCGGTGCCCAGGGGGGACCCCATCCAGCCCGCACTGAGTTTCATTCCTACCACCTTAGGAAAAAAAGTCATTATTTTGAGGCTTAGAAGTCATTTCTGCAATTCCCATAGAAAATCAACGGCGTCTCTATTCAATTGTGTGGAGCGCATATCAGGTGGGTTTTCTCTGCCGGCTTAAGAGATACACGTGAAACTAAAGCCGATCCTGGGTGCCTAGGGTGCCTGTCATCCAATCCGCACTGAATTTCATTTCTAGCACATAGCCAAAAAATCGCCCCATTGACTTACATTGGAGTGCAGAAAAGGTCATTTTTTCTCGGTCCCTTTAAGAGGTAGGAGTTAAACAAGCTTAGGTCTGCGGTGCCCAGGGGGGACCCCATCCAGCCCGCACTGAGTTTCATTCCTACCACCTTAGGAAAAAAAGTCATTATTTTGAGGCTTAGAAGTCATTTCTGCAATTCCCATAGAAAATCAACGGCGTCTCTATTCAATTGTGTGGAGCGCATATCAGGTGGGTTTTCTCTGCCGGCTTAAGAGATACACGTGAAACTAAAGCCGATCCTGGGTGCCTAGGGTGCCTGTCATCCAATCCGCACTGAATTTCATTTCTAGCACATAGCCAAAAAATCGCCCCATTGACTTACATTGGAGTGCAGAAAAGGTCATTTTTTCTCGGTCCCTTTAAGAGGTAGGAGTTAAACAAGCTTAGGTCTGCGGTGCCCAGGGGGGACCCCATCCAGCCCGCACTGAGTTTCATTCCTACCACCTTAGGAAAAAAAGTCATTATTTTGAGGCTTAGAAGTCATTTCTGCAATTCCCATAGAAAATCAACGGCGTCTCTATTCAATAGTGTGGAGCGCATATCAGGTGGGTTTTCTCTGCCGGCTTAAGAGATACACGTGAAACTAAAGCCGATCCTGGGTGCCTAGGGTGCCTGTCATCCAATCCGCACTGAATTTCATTTCTAGCACATAGCCAAAAAATCGCCCCATTGACTTACATTGGAGTGCAGAAAAGGTCATTTTTTCTCGGTCCCTTTAAGAGGTAGGAGTTAAACAAGCTTAGGTCTGCGGTGCCCAGGGGGGACCCCATCCAGCCCGCACTGAGTTTCATTCCTACCACCTTAGGAAAAAAAGTCATTATTTTGAGGCTTAGAAGTCATTTCTGCAATTCCCATAGAAAATCAACGGCGTCTCTATTCAATTGTGTGGAGCGCATATCAGGTGGGTTTTCTCTGCCGGCTTAAGAGATACACGTGAAACTAAAGCCGATCCTGGGTGCCTAGGGTGCCTGTCATCCAATCCGCACTGAATTTCATTTCTAGCACATAGCCAAAAAATCGCCCCATTGACTTACATTGGAGTGCAGAAAAGGTCATTTTTTCTCGGTCCCTTTAAGAGGTAGGAGTTAAACAAGCTTAGGTCTGCGGTGCCCAGGGGGACCCCCCTGAGTTTCATTCCACCACCTTATTGTTTAAGGAAAAAAATCAATTCAATGTAAGTCAATTTTTTGGCTATGTGCTAGAAATGAAATCAGTGCGGATTGGATGACAGGCACCCTGGCATCCAATCGGCTTTAGTTTCACGTGTATCTCTTAAGCCGGCAGAGAAACCCACCTGATATGCGCTCCACACAATTGAATAGAGACGCCGTTGATTTTCTATGGGAATTGCAGAAATGACTTCTAAGCCTCAAAATAATGACTTTTTTTCCTAAGGTGGTAGGAATGAAACTCAGTGCGGGCTGGATGGGGTCCCCCCTGGGCACCGCAGACCTAAGCTTGTTTAACTCCTACCTCTTAAAGGGACCGAGAAAAAATGACCTTTTCTGCACTCCAATGTAAGTCAATGGGGCGATTTTTTGGCTATGTGCTAGAAATGAAATTCAGTGCGGATTGGATGACAGGCACCCTAGGCACCCAGGATCGGCTTTAGTTTCACGTGTATCTCTTAAGCCGGCAGAGAAAACCCACCTGATATGCGCTCCACACAATTGAATAGAGACGCCGTTGATTTTCTATGGGAATTGCAGAAATGACTTCTAAGCCTCAAAATAATGACTTTTTTTCCTAAGGTGGTAGGAATGAAACTCAGTGCGGGCTGGATGGGGTCCCCCCTGGGCACCGCAGACCTAAGCTTGTTTAACTCCTACCTCTTAAAGGGACCGAGAAAAAATGACCTTTTCTGCACTCCAATGTAAGTCAATGGGGCGATTTTTTGGCTATGTGCTAGAAATGAAATTCAGTGCGGATTGGATGACAGGCACCCTAGGCACCCAGGATCGGCTTTAGTTTCACGTGTATCTCTTAAGCCGGCAGAGAAAACCCACCTGATATGCGCTCCACACAATTGAATAGAGACGCCGTTGATTTTCTATGGGAATTGCAGAAATGACTTCTAAGCCTCAAAATAATGACTTTTTTTCCTAAGGTGGTAGGAATGAAACTCAGTGCGGGCTGGATGGGGTCCCCCCTGGGCACCGCAGACCTAAGCTTGTTTAACTCCTACCTCTTAAAGGGACCGAGAAAAAATGACCTTTTCTGCACTCCAATGTAAGTCAATGGGGCGATTTTTTGGCTATGTGCTAGAAATGAAATTCAGTGCGGATTGGATGACAGGCACCCTAGGCACCCAGGATCGGCTTTAGTTTCACGTGTATCTCTTAAGCCGGCAGAGAAAACCCACCTGATATGCGCTCCACACAATTGAATAGAGACGCCGTTGATTTTCTATGGGAATTGCAGAAATGACTTCTAAGCCTCAAAATAATGACTTTTTTTCCTAAGGTGGTAGGAATGAAACTCAGTGCGGGCTGGATGGGGTCCCCCCTGGGCACCGCAGACCTAAGCTTGTTTAACTCCTACCTCTTAAAGGGACCGAGAAAAAATGACCTTTTCTGCACTCCAATGTAAGTCAATGGGGCGATTTTTTGGCTATGTGCTAGAAATGAAATTCAGTGCGGATTGGATGACAGGCACCCTAGGCACCCAGGATCGGCTTTAGTTTCACGTGTATCTCTTAAGCCGGCAGAGAAAACCCACCTGATATGCGCTCCACACAATTGAATAGAGACGCCGTTGATTTTCTATGGGAATTGCAGAAATGACTTCTAAGCCTCAAAATAATGACTTTTTTTCCTAAGGTGGTAGGAATGAAACTCAGTGTGGGCTGGATGGGGTCCCCCCTGGGCACCGCAGACCTAAGCTTGTTTAACTCCTACCTCTTAAAGGGACCGAGAAAAAATGACCTTTTCTGCACTCCAATGTAAGTCAATGGGGCGATTTTTTGGCTATGTGCTAGAAATGAAATTCAGTGCGGATTGGATGACAGGCACCCTAGGCACCCAGGATCGGCTTTAGTTTCACGTGTATCTCTTAAGCCGGCAGAGAAAACCCACCTGATATGCGCTCCACTCAATTGAATAGAGACGCCGTTGATTTTCTATGGGAATTGCAGAAATGACTTCTAAGCCTCAAAATAATGACTTTTTTTCCTAAGGTGGTAGGAATGAAACTCAGTGCGGGCTGGATGGGGTCCCCCCTGGGCACCGCAGACCTAAGCTTGTTTAACTCCTACCTCTTAAAGGGACCGAGAAAAAATGACCTTTTCTGCACTCCAATGTAAGTCAATGGGGCGATTTTTTGGCTATGTGCTAGAAATGAAATTCAGTGCGGATTGGATGACAGGCACCCTAGGCACCCAGGATCGGCTTTAGTTTCACGTGTATCTCTTAAGCCGGCAGAGAAAACCCACCTGATATGCGCTCCACACAATTGAATAGAGACGCCGTTGATTTTCTATGGGAATTGCAGAAATGACTTCTAAGCCTCAAAATAATGACTTTTTTTCCTAAGGTGGTAGGAATGAAACTCAGTGCGGGCTGGATGGGGTCCCCCCTGGGCACCGCAGACCTAAGCTTGTTTAACTCCTACCTCTTAAAGGGACCGAGAAAAAATGACCTTTTCTGCACTCCAATGTAAGTCAATGGGGCGATTTTTTGGCTATGTGCTAGAAATGAAATTCAGTGCGGATTGGATGACAGGCACCCTAGGCACCCAGGATCGGCTTTAGTTTCACGTGTATCTCTTAAGCCGGCAGAGAAAACCCACCTGATATGCGCTCCACACAATTGAATAGAGACGCCGTTGATTTTCTATGGGAATTGCAGAAATGACTTCTAAGCCTCAAAATAATGACTTTTTTTCCTAAGGTGGTAGGAATGAAACTCAGTGCGGGCTGGATGGGGTCCCCCCTGGGCACCGCAGACCTAAGCTTGTTTAACTCCTACCTCTTAAAGGGACCGAGAAAAAATGACCTTTTCTGCACTCCAATGTAAGTCAATGGGGCGATTTTTTGGCTATGTGCTAGAAATGAAATTCAGTGCGGATTGGATGACAGGCACCCTAGGCACCCAGGATCGGCTTTAGTTTCACGTGTATCTCTTAAGCCGGCAGAGAAAACCCACCTGATATGCGCTCCACACAATTGAATAGAGACGCCGTTGATTTTCTATGGGAATTGCAGAAATGACTTCTAAGCCTCAAAATAATGACTTTTTTTCCTAAGGTGGTAGGAATGAAACTCAGTGCGGGCTGGATGGGGTCCCCCCTGGGCACCGCAGACCTAAGCTTGTTTAACTCCTACCTCTTAAAGGGACCGAGAAAAAATGACCTTTTCTGCACTCCAATGTAAGTCAATGGGGCGATTTTTTGGCTATGTGCTAGAAATGAAATTCAGTGCGGATTGGATGACAGGCACCCTAGGCACCCAGGATCGGCTTTAGTTTCACGTGTATCTCTTAAGCCGGCAGAGAAAACCCACCTGATATGCGCTCCACACAATTGAATAGAGACGCCGTTGATTTTCTATGGGAATTGCAGAAATGACTTCTAAGCCTCAAAATAATGACTTTTTTTCCTAAGGTGGTAGGAATGAAACTCAGTGCGGGCTGGATGGGGTCCCCCCTGGGCACCGCAGACCTAAGCTTGTTTAACTCCTACCTCTTAAAGGGACCGAGAAAAAATGACCTTTTCTGCACTCCAATGTAAGTCAATGGGGCGATTTTTTGGCTATGTGCTAGAAATGAAATTCAGTGCGGATTGGATGACAGGCACCCTAGGCACCCAGGATCGGCTTTAGTTTCACGTGTATCTCTTAAGCCGGCAGAGAAAACCCACCTGATATGCGCTCCACACAATTGAATAGAGACGCCGTTGATTTTCTATGGGAATTGCAGAAATGACTTCTAAGCCTCAAAATAATGACTTTTTTTCCTAAGGTGGTAGGAATGAAACTCAGTGCGGGCTGGATGGGGTCCCCCCTGGGCACCGCAGACCTAAGCTTGTTTAACTCCTACCTCTTAAAGGGACCGAGAAAAAATGACCTTTTCTGCACTCCAATGTAAGTCAATGGGGCGATTTTTTGGCTATGTGCTAGAAATGAAATTCAGTGCGGATTGGATGACAGGCACCCTAGGCACCCAGGATCGGCTTTAGTTTCACGTGTATCTCTTAAGCCGGCAGAGAAAACCCACCTGATATGCGCTCCACACAATTGAATAGAGACGCCGTTGATTTTCTATGGGAATTGCAGAAATGACTTCTAAGCCTCAAAATAATGACTTTTTTTCCTAAGGTGGTAGGAATGAAACTCAGTGCGGGCTGGATGGGGTCCCCCCTGGGCACCGCAGACCTAAGCTTGTTTAACTCCTACCTCTTAAAGGGACCGAGAAAAAATGACCTTTTCTGCACTCCAATGTAAGTCAATGGGGCGATTTTTTGGCTATGTGCTAGAAATGAAATTCAGTGCGGATTGGATGACAGGCACCCTAGGCACCCAGGATCGGCTTTAGTTTCACGTGTATCTCTTAAGCCGGCAGAGAAAACCCACCTGATATGCGCTCCACACAATTGAATAGAGACGCCGTTGATTTTCTATGGGAATTGCAGAAATGACTTCTAAGCCTCAAAATAATGACTTTTTTTCCTAAGGTGGTAGGAATGAAACTATGGGGTCCCCCCTGGGCACCGCAGCTCTAAGCTTGTTTAACTCCTACCTCTTAAAGGGACCGAGAAAAAATGACCTTTTCTGCACTCCAATGTAAGTCAATGGGGCGATTTTTTGGCTATGTGCTAGAAATGAAATTCAGTGCGGATTGGATGACAGGCACCCTAGGCACCCAGGATCGGCTTTAGTTTCACGTGTATCTCTTAAGGCGGCAGAGAAAATCCACCTGATATGCGCTCCACACAATTGAATAGAGACGCCATTGATTTTCTATGGAATTGCAGAAATGACTTCTAAGCCTCAAAATAATGACTTTTTTTCCTAAGGTGGTAGGAATGAAAACTCAGTGCGGGCTGGATGGGGTCCCCCCCTGGGCACCGCAGACCTAAGCTTGTTTTAACTCCTACCTCTTAAAGGGACCGAGAAAAAATGACCTTTTCTGCACTCCAATGTAAGTCAATGGGGGGATTTTTTGGCTATGTGCTAGAAATGAAATTCAGTGCGGATTGGATGACAGGCACCCTAGGCACCCAGGATCGGCTTTAGTTTCACGTGTATCTCTTAAGCCGGCAGAGAAAACCCACCTGATATGCGCTCCACACAATTGAATTAGAGACGCCGTTGATTTTTCTATGGGAATTGCAGAAATGACTTCTAAGCCTCAAAATAATGACTTTTTTTCCTAAGGTGGTAGGAATGAAAACTCAGTGCGGGCTGGAAAGGGTCCCCCCTGGGCACCGCAGACCTAAGCTTGTTTAACTCCTACCTCTTAAAGGGACCGAGAAAAAATGACCTTTTCTGCACTCCAATGTAAGTCAATGGGGCGATTTTTTGGCTATGTGCTAGAAATGAAATTCAGTGCGGATTGGATGACAGGCACCCTAGGCACCCAGGATCGGCTTTAGTTTCATGTGTATCTCTTAAGCCGGCAGAGAAAACCCACCTGATATGCGCTCCACACAATTGAATAGAGACGCCGTTGATTTTCTATGGGAATTGCAGAAATGACTTCTAAGCCTCAAAATAATGACTTTTTTTCCTAAGGTGGTAGGAATGAAACTCAGTGCGGGCTGGATGGGGTCCCCCCTGGGCACCGCAGACCTAAGCTTGTTTAACTCCTACCTCTTAAAGGGACCGAGAAAAAATGACCTTTTCTGCACTCCAATGTAAGTCAATGGGGCGATTTTTTGGCTATGTGCTAGAAATGAAATTCAGTGCGGATTGGATGACAGGCACCCTAGGCACCCAGGATAGGCTTTAGTTTCACGTGTATCTCTTAAGCCGGCAGAGAAAACCCACCTGATATGCGCTCCACACAATTGAATTAGAGACGCCGTTGATTTTCTATGGGAATTGCAGAAATGACTTCTAAGCCTCAAAATAATGACTTTTTTTCCTAAGGTGGTAGGAATGAAACTCAGTGCGGGCTGGACAGGGGTCCCCCCTGGGCACCGCAGACCTAAGCTTGTTTAACTCCTACCTCTTAAAGGGACCGAGAAAAAATGACCTTTTCTGCACTCCAATGTAAGTCAATGGGGCGATTTTTTGGCTATGTGCTAGAAATGAAATTCAGTGCGGATTGGATGACAGGCACCCTAGGCACCCAGGATCGGCTTTAGTTTCATGTGTATCTCTTAAGCCGGCAGAGAAAACCCACCTGATATGCGCTCCACACAATTGAATAGAGACGCCGTTGATTTTCTATGGGAATTGCAGAAATGACTTCTAAGCCTCAAAATAATGACTTTTTTTCCTAAGGTGGTAGGAATGAAACTCAGTGCGGGCTGGATGGGGTCCCCCCTGGGCACCGCAGCTCTAAGCTTGTTTAACTCCTACCTCTTAAAGGGACCGAGAAAAAATGACCTTTTCTGCACTCCAATGTAAGTCAATGGGGCGATTTTTTGGCTATGTGCTAGAAATGAAATTCAGTGCGGATTGGATGACAGGCACCCTAGGCACCCAGGATCGGCTTTAGTTTCACGTGTATCTCTTAAGCCGGCAGAGAAAATCCACCTGATATGCGCTCCACACAATTGAATAGAGACGCCATTGATTTTCTATGGGAATTGCAGAAATGACTTCTAAGCCTCAAAATAATGACTTTTTTTCCTAAGGTGGTAGGAATGAAACTCAGTGCGGGCTGGATGGGGTCCCCCCTGGGCACCGCAGACCTAAGCTTGTTTAACTCCTACCTCTTAAAGGGACCGAGAAAAAATGACCTTTTCTGCACTCCAATGTAAGTCAATGGGGCGATTTTTTGGCTATGTGCTAGAAATGAAATTCAGTGCGGATTGGATGACAGGCACCCTAGGCACCCAGGACCGGCTTTAGTTTCACGTGTATCTCTTAAGCCGGCAGAGAAAACCCACCTGATATGCGCTCCACACAATTGAATTAGAGACGCCGTTGATTTTCTATGGGAATTGCAGAAATGACTTCTAAACCTCAAAATAATGACTTTTTTTCCTAAGGTGGTAGGAATGAAACTCAGTGCGGGCTGGATGGGGTCCCCCTTGGGCACCGCAGACCTAAGCTTGTTTAACTCCTACCTCTTAAAGGGACCGAGAAAAAATGACATTTTCTGCACTCCAATGTAAGTCAATGGGGCGATTTTTTGGCTATGTGCTAGAAATGAAATTCAGTGCGGATTGGATGACAGGCACCCTAGGCACCCAGGATCGGCTTTAGTTTCACGTGTATCTCTTAAGCCGGCAGAGAAAATCCACCTGATATGCGCTCCACACAATTGAATAGAGACGCCATTGATTTTCTATGGGAATTGCAGAAATGACTTCTAAGCCTCAAAATAATGACTTTTTTTTCCTAAGGTGGTAGGAATGAAACTCAGTGTGGGCTGGATGGGGTCCCCCCTGGGCACCGCAGCTCTAAGCTTGTTTAACTCCTACCTCTTAAAGGGACCGAGAAAAAATGACCTTTTCTGCACTCCAATGTAAGTCAATGGGGCGATTTTTTGGCTATGTGCTAGAAATGAAATTCAGTGCGGATTGGATGACAGGCACCCTAGGCACCCAGGATCGGCTTTAGTTTCACGTGTATCTCTTAAGGCGGCAGAGAAAATCCACCTGATATGCGCTCCACACAATTGAATAGAGACGCCATTGATTTTCTATGGGAATTGCAGAAATGACTTCTAAGCCTCAAAATAATGACTTTTTTTCCTAAGGTGGTAGGAATGAAACTCAGTGCGGGCTGGATGGGGTCCCCCCTGGGCACCGCAGACCTAAGCTTGTTTAACTCCTACCTCTTAAAGGGACCGAGAAAAAATGACCTTTTCTGCACTCCAATGTAAGTCAATGGGGCGATTTTTTGGCTATGTGCTAGAAATGAAATTCAGTGCGGATTGGATGACAGGCACCCTAGGCACCCAGGATCGGCTTTAGTTTCACGTGTATCTCTTAAGCCGGCAGAGAAAACCCACCTGATATGCGCTCCACACAATTGAATTAGAGACGCCGTTGATTTTCTATGGGAATTGCAGAAATGACTTCTAAGCCTCAAAATAATGACTTTTTTTCCTAAGGTGGTAGGAATGAAACTCAGTGCGGGCTGGATAGGGTCCCCCCTGGGCACCGCAGACCTAAGCTTGTTTAACTCCTACCTCTTAAAGGGACCGAGAAAAAATGACCTTTTCTGCACTCCAATGTAAGTCAATGGGGCGATTTTTTGGCTATGTGCTAGAAATGAAATTCAGTGCGGATTGGATGACAGGCACCCTAGGCACCCAGGATCGGCTTTAGTTTCATGTGTATCTCTTAAGCCGGCAGAGAAAACCCACCTGATATGCGCTCCACACAATTGAATAGAGACGCCGTTGATTTTCTATGGGAATTGCAGAAATGACTTCTAAGCCTCAAAATAATGACTTTTTTTCCTAAGGTGGTAGGAATGAAACTCAGTGCGGGCTGGATGGGGTCCCCCCTGGGCACCGCAGACCTAAGCTTGTTTAACTCCTACCTCTTAAAGGGACCGAGAAAAAATGACCTTTTCTGCACTCCAATGTAAGTCAATGGGGAGATTTTTTGGCTATGTGCTAGAAATGAAATTCAGTGCGGATTGGATGACAGGCACCCTAGGCACCCAGGATCGGCTTTAGTTTCACGTGTATCTCTTAAGCCGGCAGAGAAAACCCACCTGATATGCGCTCCACACAATTGAATTAGAGACGCCGTTGATTTTCTATGGGAATTGCAGAAATGACTTCTAAGCCTCAAAATAATGACTTTTTTTTCCTAAGGTGGTAGGAATGAAACTCAGTGCGGGCTGGATAGGGGTCCCCCCTGGGCACCGCAGACCTAAGCTTGTTTAACTCCTACCTCTTAAAGGGACCGAGAAAAAATGACCTTTTCTGCACTCCAATGTAAGTCAATGGGGCGATTTTTTGGCTATGTGCTAGAAATGAAATTCAGTGCGGATTGGATGACAGGCACCCTAGGCACCCAGGATCGGCTTTAGTTTCATGTGTATCTCTTAAGCCGGCAGAGAAAACCCACCTGATATGCGCTCCACACAATTGAATAGAGACGCCGTTGATTTTCTATGGGAATTGCAGAAATGACTTCTAAGCCTCAAAATAATGACTTTTTTTCCTAAGGTGGTAGGAATGAAACTCAGTGCGGGCTGGATGGGGTCCCCCCTGGGCACCGCAGACTCTAAGCTTGTTTAACTCCTACCTCTTAAAGGGACCGAGAAAAAATGACCTTTTCTGCACTCCAATGTAAGTCAATGGGGCGATTTTTTGGCTATGTGCTAGAAATGAAATTCAGTGCGGATTGGATGACAGGCACCCTAGGCACCCAGGATCGGCTTTAGTTTCACGTGTATCTCTTAAGGCGGCAGAGAAAATCCACCTGATATGCGCTCCACACAATTGAATAGAGA
This sequence comes from Dendropsophus ebraccatus, assembly GCF_027789765.1. Lineage (NCBI taxonomy): Eukaryota > Metazoa > Chordata > Amphibia > Anura > Hylidae > Dendropsophus > Dendropsophus ebraccatus. The sequence goes on along the minus strand of NW_027209862.1, from coordinate 167,316 downwards.
CGCCATTGATTTTCTATGGGAATTGCAGAAATGACTTCTAAGCCTCAAAATAATGACTTTTTTTCCTAAGGTGGTAGGAATGAAACTCAGTGTGGGCTGGATGGGGTCCCCCCTGGGCACCGCAGACCTAAGCTTGTTTAACTCCTACCTCTTAAAGGGACCGAGAAAAAATGACCTTTTCTGCACTCCAATGTAAGTCAATGGGGCGATTTTTTGGCTATGTGCTAGAAATGAAATTGAGTGCGGATTGGATGACAGGCACCCTAGGCACCCAGGATCGGCTTTAGTTTCACGTGTATCTCTTAAGCCGGCAGAGAAAACCCACCTGATATGCGCTCCACACAATTGAATTAGAGACGCCGTTGATTTTCTATGGGAATTGCAGAAATGACTTCTAAAGCCTCAAAATAATGACTTTTTTTCCTAAGGTGGTAGGAATGAAACTCAGTGCGGGCTGGATGGGGTCCCCCCTTGGGCACCGCAGACCTAAGCTTGTTTAACTCCTACCTCTTAAAGGGACCGAGAAAAAATGACATTTTCTGCACTCCAATGTAAGTCAATGGGGCGATTTTTTGGCTATGTGCTAGAAATGAAATTCAGTGCGGATTGGATGACAGGCACCCTAGGCACCCAGGATCGGCTTTAGTTTCACGTGTATCTCTTAAGCCGGCAGAGAAAATCCACCTGATATGCGCTCCACACAATTGAATAGAGACGCCATTGATTTTCTATGGGAATTGCAGAAATGACTTCTAAGCCTCAAAATAATGACCTTTTTTTCCTAAGGTGGTAGGAATGAAACTCAGTGTGGGCTGGATAGGGGTCCCCCCTGGGCACCGCAGACCTAAGCTTGTTTAACTCCTACCTCTTAAAGGGACCGAGAAAAAATGACCTTTTCTGCACTCCAATGTAAGTCAATGGGGCGATTTTTTGGCTATGTGCTAGAAATGAAATTCAGTGCGGATTGGATGACAGGCACCCTAGGCACCCAGGATCGGCTTTAGTTTCACGTGTATCTCTTAAGCCGGCAGAGAAAACCCACCTGATATGCGCTCCACACAATTGAATAGAGACGCCGTTGATTTTCTATGGGAATTGCAGAAATGACTTCTAAGCCTCAAAATAATGACTTTTTTTCCTAAGGTGGTAGGAATGAAACTCAGTGCGGGCTGGATGGGGTCCCCCCTGGGCACCGCAGCTCTAAGCTTGTTTAACTCCTACCTCTTAAAGGGACCGAGAAAAAATGACCTTTTCTGCACTCCAATGTAAGTCAATGGGGCGATTTTTTGGCTATGTGCTAGAAATGAAATTCAGTGCGGATTGGATGACAGGCACCCTAGGCACCCAGGATCGGCTTTAGTTTCACGTGTATCTCTTAAGGCGGCAGAGAAAATCCACCTGATATGCGCTCCACACAATTGAATAGAGACGCCATTGATTTTCTATGGGAATTGCAGAAATGACTTCTAAGCCTCAAAATAATGACTTTTTTTCCTAAGGTGGTAGGAATGAAACTCAGTGCGGGCTGGATGGGGTCCCCCCTGGGCACCGCAGACCTAAGCTTGTTTAACTCCTACCTCTTAAAGGGACCGAGAAAAAATGACCTTTTCTGCACTCCAATGTAAGTCAATGGGGCGATTTTTTGGCTATGTGCTAGAAATGAAATTCAGTGCGGATTGGATGACAGGCACCCTAGGCACCCAGGATCGGCTTTAGTTTCACGTGTATCTCTTAAGCCGGCAGAGAAAACCCACCTGATATGCGCTCCACACAATTGAATTAGAGACGCCGTTGATTTTCTATGGGAATTGCAGAAATGACTTCTAAACCTCAAAATAATGACTTTTTTTCCTAAGGTGGTAGGAATGAAACTCAGTGCGGGCTGGATGGGGTCCCCCTTGGGCACCGCAGACCTAAGCTTGTTTAACTCCTACCTCTTAAAGGGACCGAGAAAAAATGACATTTTCTGCACTCCAATGTAAGTCAATGGGGCGATTTTTTGGCTATGTGCTAGAAATGAAATTCAGTGCGGATTGGATGACAGGCACCCTAGGCACCCAGGATCGGCTTTAGTTTCACGTGTATCTCTTAAGCCGGCAGAGAAAATCCACCTGATATGCGCTCCACACAATTGAATAGAGACGCCATTGATTTTCTATGGGAATTGCAGAAATGACTTCTAAGCCTCAAAATAATGACTTTTTTTTCCTAAGGTGGTAGGAATGAAACTCAGTGTGGGCTGGATGGGGTCCCCCCTGGGCACCGCAGACCTAAGCTTGTTTAACTCCTACCTCTTAAAGGGACCGAGAAAAAATGACCTTTTCTGCACTCCAATGTAAGTCAATGGGGCGATTTTTTGGCTATGTGCTAGAAATGAAATTCAGTGCGGATTGGATGACAGGCACCCTAGGCACCCAGGATCGGCCTTAGTTTCACGTGTATCTCTTAAGCCGGCAGAGAAAACCCACCTGATATGCGCTCCACACAATTGAATTAGAGACGCCGTTGATTTTCTATGGGAATTGCAGAAATGACTTCTAAGCCTCAAAATAATGACTTTTTTTCCTAAGGTGGTAGGAATGAAACTCAGTGCGGGCTGGATGGGGTCCCCCCTGGGCACCGCAGCTCTAAGCTTGTTTAACTCCTACCTCTTAAAGGGACCGAGAAAAAATGACCTTTTCTGCACTCCAATGTAAGTCAATGGGGCGATTTTTTGGCTATGTGCTAGAAATGAAATTCAGTGCGGATTGGATGACAGGCACCCTAGGCACCCAGGATCGGCTTTAGTTTCACGTGTATCTCTTAAGGCGGCAGAGAAAATCCACCTGATATGCGCTCCACACAATTGAATAGAGACGCCATTGATTTTCTATGGGAATTGCAGAAATGACTTCTAAGCCTCAAAATAATGACTTTTTTTCCTAAGGTGGTAGGAATGAAACTCAGTGCGGGCTGGATGGGGTCCCCCCTGGGCACCGCAGACCTAAGCTTGTTTAACTCCTACCTCTTAAAGGGACCGAGAAAAAATGACCTTTTCTGCACTCCAATGTAAGTCAATGGGGCGATTTTTTGGCTATGTGCTAGAAATGAAATTCAGTGCGGATTGGATGACAGGCACCCTAGGCACCCAGGATCGGCTTTAGTTTCACGTGTATCTCTTAAGCCGGCAGAGAAAACCCACCTGATATGCGCTCCACACAATTGAATTAGAGACGCCGTTGATTTTCTATGGGAATTGCAGAAATGACTTCTAAGCCTCAAAATAATGACTTTTTTTCCTAAGGTGGTAGGAATGAAACTCAGTGCGGGCTGGATGGGGTCCCCCCTGGGCACCGCAGACCTAAGCTTGTTTAACTCCTACCTCTTAAAGGGACCGAGAAAAAATGACCTTTTCTGCACTCCAATGTAAGTCAATGGGGCGATTTTTTGGCTATGTGCTAGAAATGAAATTCAGTGCGGATTGGATGACAGGCACCCTAGGCACCCAGGATCGGCTTTAGTTTCACGTGTATCTCTTAAGGCGGCAGAGAAAATCCACCTGATATGCGCTCCACACAATTGAATAGAGACGCCATTGATTTTCTATGGGAATTGCAGAAATGACTTCTAAGCCTCAAAATAATGACTTTTTTTCCTAAGGTGGTAGGAATGAAACTCAGTGTGGGCTGGATGGGGTCCCCCCTGGGCACCGCAGACCTAAGCTTGTTTAACTCCTACCTCTTAAAGGGACCGAGAAAAAATGACCTTTTCTGCACTCCAATGTAAGTCAATGGGGCGATTTTTTGGCTATGTGCTAGAAATGAAATTCAGTGCGGATTGGATGACAGGCACCCTAGGCACCCAGGATCGGCTTTAGTTTCACGTGTATCTCTTAAGCCGGCAGAGAAAACCCACCTGATCAATGGCGTCTCTATTCAATTGTGTGGAGCGCATATCAGGTGGATTTTCTCTGCCGGCTTAAGAGATACACGTGAAACTAAAGCCGATCCTGGGTGCCTAGGGTGCCTGTCATCCAATCCGCACTGAATTTCATTTCTAGCACATAGCCAAAAAATCGCCCCATTGACTTACATTGGAGTGCAGAAAATGTCATTTTTTCTCGGTCCCTTTAAGAGGTAGGAGTTAAACAAGCTTAGGTCTGCGGTGCCCAAGGGGGACCCCATCCAGCCCGCACTGAGTTTCATTCCTACCACCTTCGGAAAAAAAGTCATTATTTTGAGGTTTAGAAGTCATTTCTGCAATTCCCATAGAAAATCAACGGCGTCTCTAATTCAATTGTGTGGAGCGCATATCAGGTGGGTTTTCTCTGCCGGCTTAAGAGATACACGTGAAACTAAAGCCGGTCCTGGGTGCCTAGGGTGCCTGTCATCCAATCCGCACTGAATTTCATTTCTAGCACATAGCCAAAAAATCGCCCCATTGACTTACATTGGAGTGCAGAAAAGGTCATTTTTTCTCGGTCCCTTTAAGAGGTAGGAGTTAAACAAGCTTAGGTCTGCGGTGCCCAGGGGGGACCCCATCCAGCCCACACTGAGTTTCATTCCTACCACCTTAGGAAAAAAAGTCATTATTTTGAGGCTTAGAAGTCATTTCTGCAATTCCCATAGAAAATCAATGGCGTCTCTATTCAATTGTGTGGAGCGCATATCAGGTGGATTTTCTCTGCCGCCTTAAGAGATACACGTGAAACTAAAGCCGATCCTGGGTGCCTAGGGTGCCTGTCATCCAATCCGCACTGAATTTCATTTCTAGCACATAGCCAAAAAATCGCCCCATTGACTTACATTGGAGTGCAGAAAAGGTCATTTTTTCTCGGTCCCTTTAAGAGGTAGGAGTTAAACAAGCTTAGAGCTGCGGTGCCCAGGGGGGACCCCATCCAGCCCGCACTGAGTTTCATTCCTACCACCTTAGGAAAAAAAGTCATTATTTTGAGGCTTAGAAGTCATTTCTGCAATTCCCATAGAAAATCAACGGCGTCTCTATTCAATTGTGTGGAGCGCATATCAGGTGGGTTTTCTCTGCCGGCTTAAGAGATACACGTGAAACTAAAGCCGATCCTGGGTGCCTAGGGTGCCTGTCATCCAATCCGCACTGAATTTCATTTCTAGCACATAGCCAAAAAATCGCCCCATTGACTTACATTGGAGTGCAGAAAAGGTCATTTTTTCTCGGTCCCTTTAAGAGGTAGGAGTTAAACAAGCTTAGGTCTGCGGTGCCCAGGGGGGACCCCATCCAGCCCACACTGAGTTTCATTCCTACCACCTTAGGAAAAAAAGTCATTATTTTGAGGCTTAGAAGTCATTTCTGCAATTCCCATAGAAAATCAATGGCGTCTCTATTCAATTGTGTGGAGCGCATATCAGGTGGATTTTCTCTGCCGCCTTAAGAGATACACGTGAAACTAAAGCCGATCCTGGGTGCCCAGGGGGGACCCTATCCAGCCCGCACTGAGTTTCATTCCTACCACCTTAGGAAAAAAAGTCATTATTTTGAGGCTTAGAAGTCATTTCTGCAATTCCCATAGAAAATCAACGGCGTCTCTAATTCAATTGTGTGGAGCGCATATCAGGTGGGTTTTCTCTGCCGGCTTAAGAGATACACGTGAAACTAAAGCCGATCCTGGGTGCCTAGGGTGCCTGTCATCCAATCCGCACTGAATTTCATTTCTAGCACATAGCCAAAAAATCGCCCCATTGACTTACATTGGAGTGCAGAAAAGGTCATTTTTTCTCGGTCCCTTTAAGAGGTAGGAGTTAAACAAGCTTAGGTCTGCGGTGCCCAGGGGGGACCCCATCCAGCCCGCACTGAGTTTCATTCCTACCACCTTAGGAAAAAAAGTCATTATTTTGAGGCTTAGAAGTCATTTCTGCAATTCCCATAGAAAATCAACGGCGTCTCTATTCAATTGTGTGGAGCGCATATCAGGTGGGTTTTCTCTGCCGGCTTAAGAGATACACATGAAACTAAAGCCGATCCTGGGTGCCTAGGGTGCCTGTCATCCAATCCGCACTGAATTTCATTTCTAGCACATAGCCAAAAAATCGCCCCATTGACTTACATTGGAGTGCAGAAAAGGTCATTTTTTCTCGGTCCCTTTAAGAGGTAGGAGTTAAACAAGCTTAGGTCTGCGGTGCCCAGGGGGGACCCTATCCAGCCCGCACTGAGTTTCATTCCTACCACCTTAGGAAAAAAAGTCATTATTTTGAGGCTTAGAAGTCATTTCTGCAATTCCCATAGAAAATCAACGGCGTCTCTAATTCAATTGTGTGGAGCGCATATCAGGTGGGTTTTCTCTGCCGGCTTAAGAGATACACGTGAAACTAAAGCCGATCCTGGGTGCCTAGGGTGCCTGTCATCCAATCCGCACTGAATTTCATTTCTAGCACATAGCCAAAAAATCGCTCCATTGACTTACATTGGAGTGCAGAAAAGGTCATTTTTTCTCGGTCCCTTTAAGAGGTAGGAGTTAAACAAGCTTAGGTCTGCGGTGCCCAGGGGGGACCCCATCCAGCCCGCACTGAGTTTCATTCCTACCACCTTAGGAAAAAAAGTCATTATTTTGAGGCTTAGAAGTCATTTCTGCAATTCCCATAGAAAATCAATGGCGTCTCTATTCAATTGTGTGGAGCGCATATCAGGTGGATTTTCTCTGCCGCCTTAAGAGATACACGTGAAACTAAAGCCGATCCTGGGTGCCTAGGGTGCCTGTCATCCAATCCGCACTGAATTTCATTTCTAGCACATAGCCAAAAAATCGCCCCATTGACTTACATTGGAGTGCAGAAAAGGTCATTTTTTCTCGGTCCCTTTAAGAGGTAGGAGTTAAACAAGCTTAGAGCTGCGGTGCCCAGGGGGGACCCCATCCAGCCCGCACTGAGTTTCATTCCTACCACCTTAGGAAAAAAAGTCATTATTTTGAGGCTTAGAAGTCATTTCTGCAATTCCCATAGAAAATCAACGGCGTCTCTATTCAATTGTGTGGAGCGCATATCAGGTGGGTTTTCTCTGCCGGCTTAAGAGATACACATGAAACTAAAGCCGATCCTGGGTGCCTAGGGTGCCTGTCATCCAATCCGCACTGAATTTCATTTCTAGCACATAGCCAAAAAATCGCCCCATTGACTTACATTGGAGTGCAGAAAAGGTCATTTTTTCTCGGTCCCTTTAAGAGGTAGGAGTTAAACAAGCTTAGGTCTGCGGTGCCCAGGGGGGACCCCATCCAGCCCGCACTGAGTTTCATTCCTACCACCTTAGGAAAAAAAGTCATTATTTTGAGGCTTAGAAGTCATTTCTGCAATTCCCATAGAAAATCAACGGCGTCTCTAATTCAATTGTGTGGAGCGCATATCAGGTGGGTTTTCTCTGCCGGCTTAAGAGATACACGTGAAACTAAATGACTTCTAAGCCTCAAAATAATGACTTTTTTTCCTAAGGTGGTAGGAATGAAACTCAGTGTGGGCTGGATGGGGTCCCCCCTGGGCACCGCAGACCTAAGCTTGTTTAACTCCTACCTCTTAACGGGACCGAGAAAAAATGACCTTTTCTGCACTCCAATGTAAGTCAATGGGGCGATTTTTTGGCTATGTGCTAGAAATGAAATTCAGTGCGGATTGGATGACAGGCACCCTAGGCACCCAGGATCGGCTTTAGTTTCACGTGTATCTCTTAAGCCGGCAGAGAAAACCCACCTGATATGCGCTCCACACAATTGAATTAGAGACGCCGTTGATTTTCTATGGGAATTGCAGAAATGACTTCTAAGCCTCAAAATAATGACTTTTTTTCCTAAGGTGGTAGGAATGAAACTCAGTGCGGGCTGGATGGGGTCCCCCCTGGGCACCGCAGCTCTAAGCTTGTTTAACTCCTACCTCTTAAAGGGACCGAGAAAAAATGACCTTTTCTGCACTCCAATGTAAGTCAATGGGGCGATTTTTTGGCTATGTGCTAGAAATGAAATTCAGTGCGGATTGGATGACAGGCACCCTAGGCACCCAGGATCGGCTTTAGTTTCACGTGTATCTCTTAAGGCGGCAGAGAAAATCCACCTGATATGCGCTCCACACAATTGAATAGAGACGCCATTGATTTTCTATGGGAATTGCAGAAATGACTTCTAAGCCTCAAAATAATGACTTTTTTTCCTAAGGTGGTAGGAATGAAACTCAGTGTGGGCTGGATGGGGTCCCACCTGGGCACCGCAGACCTAAGCTTGTTTAACTCCTACCTCTTAAAGGGGCCGAGAAAAAATGACCTTTTCTGCACTCCAATGTAAGTCAATGGGGCGATTTTTTGGCTATGTGCTAGAAATGAAATTCAGTGCGGATTGGATGACAGGCACCCTAGGCACCCAGGATCGGCTTTAGTTTCACGTGTATCTCTTAAGCCGGCAGAGAAAACCCACCTGATATGCGCTCCACACAATTGAATTAGAGACGCCGTTGATTTTCTATGGGAATTGCAGAAATGACTTCTAAGCCTCAAAATAATGACTTTTTTTCCTAAGGTGGTAGGAATGAAACTCAGTGCGGGCTGGATGGGGTCCCCCCTGGGCACCGCAGACCTAAGCTTGTTTAACTCCTACCTCTTAAAGGGACCGAGAAAAAATGACCTTTTCTGCACTCCAATGTAAGTCAATGGGGCGATTTTTTGGCTATGTGCTAGAAATGAAATTCAGTGCGGATTGGATGACAGGCACCCTAGGCACCCAGGATCGGCTTTAGTTTCATGTGTATCTCTTAAGCCGGCAGAGAAAACCCACCTGATATGCGCTCCACACAATTGAATAGAGACGCCGTTGATTTTCTATGGGAATTGCAGAAATGACTTCTAAGCCTCAAAATAATGACTTTTTTTCCTAAGGTGGTAGGAATGAAACTCAGTGCGGGCTGGATGGGGTCCCCCCTGGGCACCGCAGCTCTAAGCTTGTTTAACTCCTACCTCTTAAAGGGACCGAGAAAAAATGACCTTTTCTGCACTCCAATGTAAGTCAATGGGGCGATTTTTTGGCTATGTGCTAGAAATGAAATTCAGTGCGGATTGGATGACAGGCACCCTAGGCACCCAGGATCGGCTTTAGTTTCACGTGTATCTCTTAAGGCGGCAGAGAAAATCCACCTGATATGCGCTCCACACAATTGAATAGAGACGCCATTGATTTTCTATGGGAATTGCAGAAATGACTTCTAAGCCTCAAAATAATGACTTTTTTTCCTAAGGTGGTAGGAATGAAACTCAGTGCGGGCTGGATGGGGTCCCCCCTGGGCACCGCAGACCTAAGCTTGTTTAACTCCTACCTCTTAAAGGGACCGAGAAAAAATGACCTTTTCTGCACTCCAATGTAAGTCAATGGGGCGATTTTTTGGCTATGTGCTAGAAATGAAATTCAGTATGATTTTTATTTCTGCCGTGGCAGAGAGTTACCAACTTTCCCCATAGGGATAAAACTTAACTTTTAATAGGTTATTTTAATAGAAGTTGAACAGTGCTTCGTGTATATACAGTGCTACTAAAAAATAGTCTAGTTGGTTAATGATTGCCTGTGATTGTAGGGTTTGCCGTATTAAACAATTGGATGCCCAAAGGGTTAATATTTTATTAGATAGGTATCAGTCCATAACACTGGTGTCATGTCCACTGCGAGGGCACGTGTACTCTATCACGGTCTCCAATATAATATCTCTCTCACTTGTCAAGCAAGTTCATAAATTGGTAATAATAGGTTAATCGTCAGGGTGACCGATAATGTTATTATCGTACTGATTCAAATTAATGAGGGTACTGTGCGTGATTCCTATGTGAGAGAGATTGGGATGATGCTGTGCGCTTTGAGTACTTTATTAGGTGTCTAATTGCGCAATTATAGGTTAGCGTTACGGTGTAGTTGTAGGTGTAAGTACATCGCTTTGCTAGATCGCGTATTGAAGGGTGGCGTTGCTACGCTTTACCCTATGGGTAAAGGCTATGGATCGCGATCATGCAGTTATGACAATGTTGCTATGGGTACAGCCATATGCCTTGCGTGTACCGTAGCATTCACCGCTCAACGGTTGCGGCGTAATGGTGTCTCACAATCACGGTACTGTTATTCCAGCAGTAAGGGGCAGTATGCTTTGGAGTTACCGCGGTGTAGATCACTTAACTGGTATGGCTACACTCTGTTGTAATTTAGAATCAGTGTTATATTAAAGTTTGTTGGCGTGTTGTTCTATGCATGGATACATTAACAACCTGTGATTGCATATACGAGGGTAGCGCTGCTGCGTTTTGCCCAGTATGCTTTGTGCAAGAGATTGCAATCATACAGTTTGTGACAGTATTTGCTGTTTGTGGGTTGCGTGTGCCGCGTGTACATTAGCGTACACCGCTCTCACGATTAAAGCAATACTGTGTCTCACGGCGGCGATACTGCCGCATCAGCAGTTGAGAGCGGCGTGCTCTATAGTCACTGCGGTGCGGATCGCTCAACTAATTACGGCTACACTCATAATTTTGTCAGTATTGCTCTGTACTTAGATGATCACGGCTGATTACCAACAATAGACTATTGTTAAAAAAACCCTTCAATACGCGATCTAGCAAAGCGATGTACTTACACCTACAACTACACCGTAACGCTAACCTATAATTGCGCAATTAGACACCTAATAAAGTACTCAAAGCGCACAGCATCATCCCAATCTCTCTCACATAGGAATCACGCACAGTACCCTCATTAATTTGAATCAGTACGATAATAACATTATCGGTCACCCTGACGATTAACCTATTATTACCAATTTATGAACTTGCTTGACAAGTGAGAGAGATATTATATTGGAGACCGTGATAGAGTACACGTGCCCTCGCAGTGGACATGACACCAGTGTTATGGACTGATACCTATCTAATAAAATATTAACCCTTTGGGCATCCAATTGTTTAATACGGCAAACCCTACAATCACAGGCAATCATTAACCAACTAGACTATTTTTTAGTAGCACTGTATATACACGAAGCACTGTTCAACTTCTATTAAAATAACCTATTAAAAGTTAAGTTTTATCCCTATGGGGAAAGTTGGTAACTCTCTGCCACGGCAGAAATAAAAATCATACAGATCTAACCGTTACCTCCCATAAGGTGACGGATCAACTACCTTCACCAGATCTGAGAGTTCAACCCTCTACTTATCGATCCATCTCCCCGAAAATTTCGGGTCTGATCACAAACATACCAATACGCAAAGTATGGCAAATTTCCTTTCGAATAAACTCACAGTGGAATCCTTACAAAACGCCGCTACACAAGTCTTTTCCTTATCCGATCTCCCGCTCAACAGTATAGACATCAACACCGCCTTTAAAGAATTACAAAAAACTTATAAGAACTACATAAGATCCTGGTGGGAGATAAGCAGTTTGGAAACATACATCCAACAGAAAATTGTATATCGAGGCCTACGCATCAATCTTAAGCCCAATGCACACCAGGAAGATAGTGAGTTCATGAAGGGCTGGTACGACCTACTAACCGCCAATTCTATTCGGATGTTAGAGTATCTGCTAGCACACGAAAAAACCGTTTTTTCCAAAATCAACACACAACTCGAGACCCAGTTGGAACAAATCAAATTTTTCAACTCTAACCCTGAATTCAGTAATTTTGAGACCAGATTGCAGAGACATCTGGACATCTTCCAGTCAGAGATCAAAGAAAGAAAGCACAGAAAATATATAAGGGATAAAAGAGATTTTGAATCCGGAGAAGTCTACAGAGAAAATACAAATCAGCAACAAAGAAAACCATCAGTATCAGAATATTCTGAGTCCGATCTATCTGGACAAGAAGACTACTCAAACACTAACTACTCACGCCCTCAAGGCAATCCCAATTTTCCTAGGCAGAAATCCAGAAACAGAAGAGCCCCAAGGAAAGCATCGTACTATAAGTATCAACCACAACCAGCACCCAATTCACAATCATGGGGTCCAGCACCACCCAATCACCAACAAAGTGGCACCCCATATTCCTCCACCTCATTCAACTCCTCGTCCTTACCTCTGTCTACACAGACACCACAAGCTCCCCTCCAAACAGCACAATTCACGACAACAACCCTTGGACCACCATTACCCACATTGAACACTATGGGCCCACCCCAGTACCAACCACAAGCAAATGGTGTGCAGATTCCAACCACCCAAAACCAACAACCGTCCCATTTTTTAGGCCCAGCACAATTGAGAGATCGGAGCCAATGGGCTTACAAACAAACAAGACCACCACAGAACATTCACAAATATTGAACCTATCTCAAACACAGTTGAAAGACCACGAAATCATACTCCTTGAAAAAGGACTCACCTTCACCCCTACTCCCAAGTTTGATGAATTCACATGGGTCAAGGACATCAATCTGTTTGCACGTAAATTGGCCCTCCACAAATTTTTCAAAAATAAGCAACACAATCCAGGAATACTATCCACCCGAGAGAGAGAAGCTCTGGATGCACTCATGGCCCTGGAATCAGAAAACAGCACAGGAATAAGCCAATTTACTGCTCCAGCGTCTAACTTAAGACCAAAATCCCTCTTTACTCCACCACTTGTCACCCTGCATAATATTGACAAGTTCGTCAACCTGACCTGTAATGACCTAGCCAACATAAAAAGCAATACACCTAAATTCAATTCCAACCTCTCTCAAAAAGAGAAAGCAGCATTAAAGACCCTGACAGAGAACGACAAGATTGTCATAAAACCCTCCGACAAAGGAGGCAATCTTGTCATCATGAATACTCCTGATTATAAGGACATGTGCCTTAGATTACTTAAGGACACAACAACATACAAAATTCTCAAAACGGACCCCTCTAAAGGTTATCAACTCGAACTCCGAGCACTTCTAATGGAAGCAAAAATAGCCGGACTCATCACAGAAGCCGAATACAAAAGAATGTACAATCCGGCCTCCACCATTTCCACCTTTTACTCCCTTCCGAAGATCCACAAACAAAAGACTCCAATCCCTGGTCGCCCAATCGTATCCGGAAATGGGAACCTTACAGAATCCATAAGTCAATACGTAGACCAAATTCTCTATCCATTTGTCGAAACCTTACCATCTTTCATAAAGGATACCACCTCGACAGTAACCAAACTACAGGATGTAACAGTCACCACAAACTGTAAAGCTGGCGAGCCTTGACGTGGAAGCTCTATACACCAGTATCCAGCACGAAATAGGATTGAAAGCAATTCAACATTTTCTATCAACGAGAGGAAATTCCTTCATCCCTCATAACAACTTCGTCCTCAATCTGCTCAGATTCATACTAACACACAATTTCTTCATATTTGATAAGCAATATTACCTACAACAGAATGGCACAGCGATGGGTACAAGTTGTGCCCCCACCTACGCTAACCTGTACCTAGGGTGGTGGGAGGCAACCCACGTCTTTATTGACGAGATGCAAAAATATACCGATCACATCGTCTTCTGGGGGCGCTACATCGATGACATCCTAATACTTTGGGATGGAGATGTAGCGCCCTTCCAGGAATTTGTCGAAACTCTCAATACCAACGCCATAAATCTACACCTCACCAGTGAAATACAGGAAAACTTGATCCATTTCCTCGATCTCACAATTGGAAAAGATCCAGCAGGAAACATTACAACGGACATATATAGGAAGCCAACAGCCACTACCAGCTACCTAGACTGGAAAAGCCACCATCCAGCACCCCTAAAGAGGGGTATACCAGTAGGCCAGTACCTGCGTGCTAGACGTAATTGCTCCACAGAGGAGTCGTTCAAGAAGGAATGCGACACACTATATTCCAAATTCCGCAGCAAAGGATACCCCAAAAGAATTCTACATAGAGCCTATTATAGAGCACTACATACCAACCGTGACGAACTCCTAGGACGACCTTCCACCCAAGCCACCACCAATAAAATAATAAGATGCATTGGCACATATGACGTGGCACACCAAGAAGTAAGACAAATTCTGAATAAATACTGGCCCATCCTTCAGGCAGATCCCCGATCTAAAAGATATCATCACCCCATCACCCTCCATCACATATCGGAGGGGCAGGAACCTGAGAGATCACCTTGTCCATAGCCATTTTTCAGACAAAGAAACTACACCCACGACCTGGCTGAAATCAAACATAAAGGGCTCATATCCATGCGGTACATGCACGTACTGTAAATACATGCCCAAAACTAAAAGCTTCACAAATCCGATCAACAATCGAGAATATACCATCAGGGAGTTTATTAACTGCCAGACTAAAGGTATTGTATATGCGGCCAAATGTCCCTGCGGACTACTGTACATAGGGAAAACCATCCAACCCTTTAAGAACCGCATAGGCTCTCATCTTAGCAATATCCGTACCAAAACCGAAACTAGTATAGCTCGACACATTAACTCTCACCATGGCGGAAACCCCAAGGGACTTACCTTCTGGGGCATACAGCAAGTGAAACTCGGACCCAGAAGAGGAGATCTGGACCAGAAACTTTTGCAAGAGGAAGCGAAATGGATTTTTAGGTTAAAGACTTTATCTCCAGACGGCCTTAATGAAGGATTCACATTTACCCCATTTCTGTAAAAAATAAAAATAAACACACATGTAATTACTAGCTTCAGTAATATGTAGTACTACCTTATGATCAATATCATCAGGACCTCTATAGCTTGGAAACCCTCATGAACCCATACTAGGTTTTAACATACATCTCTTGACTGGTTCATTCCATTGCCAGGCCCAAGCGGAACCATCGCATAAATTCTCAAAATATAAAAGCATAATTAGACACTGATAAGCAGGACTAGTGATATGCAGCGCCGAACCAAACAATACCTCAAGCAGAAACCCGCTGCGATTATACATTACATAATTGAACTCACACCTTCATTCAAGGGCATTCACACATCCATCAATCTTATTTTTAGAAATCCCTAAGTGCTTAGACATGCGCAATGCACACTTACTACCTACAGGAATCCCTCTAAGTGCGAGATCATGCGCATAAGATAAGTACAGCTTCTCCACGCATTAAGTTCCTGGACATGCGCAGCTAAAACATGAACTGTCAAATAACTCTGGGGTAAATCTAAGTGCTAAGACATGCGCAACGCACACTTACCATTAACAGGAATTATTCTAATGTGCGAAGTCATGCGCACTAGACCAGCAGAGTTCCTCCATGCACTAAGTTCTTAGACATGCGCAGTAAAACATGAACTGTCAAGCAAAAGGGAGGCGTTCCCAAGCTGATTCAGTGGCGCCCGTTTCAAACCTCACTGCGGAGAGCCGCCTCCTACAAATAATACACAACCCACTTTGTATTCCAAGCCTCAGCATCAAGTGATCACCCCATAGGTCCTTTTGGATTGACCGGGGAGGAAACATGGCACGAACGGATGACATATATACCACCCGTAGCTCCACCCCCTCCCAGATGCCTACCTTTGAGAAAGCCAGAGCAGTTCTGGCGAAACTAGTCAGGTCTTTTAAGGCAGTTTTTTAACAATAGTCTATTGTTGGTAATCAGCCGTGATCATCTAAGTACAGAGCAATACTGACAAAATTATGAGTGTAGCCGTAATTAGTTGAGCGATCCGCACCGCAGTGACTATAGAGCACGCCGCTCTCAACTGCTGATGCGGCAGCATCGCCGCCGTGAGACACAGTATTGCTTTAATCGTGAGAGCGGTGTACGCTAATGTACACGCGGCACACGCAACCCACAAACAGCAAATACTGTCACAAACTGTATGATTGCAATCTCTTGCACAAAGCATACTGGGCAAAACGCAGCAGCGCTACCCTCGTATATGCAATCACAGGTTGTTAATGTATCCATGCATAGAACAACACGCCAACAAACTTTAATATAACACTGATTCTAAATTACAACAGAGTGTAGCCATACCAGTTAAGTGATCTACACCGCGGTAACTCCAAAGTATACTGCCCCTTACTGCTGGAATAACAGTACCGTGATTGTGAGACACCATTACGCCGCAACCGTTGAGCGGTGAATGCTACGGTACACGCAAGGCATATGGCTGTACCCATAGCAACATTGTCATAACTGCATGATCGCGATCCATAGCCTTCAGCACTTAGGGTAAAGCGTAGCAACGCCACCCTTCAATACGCGATCTAGCAAAGCGATGTACTTACACCTACAACTACACCGTAACGCTAACCTATAATTGCGCAATTAGACACCTAATAAAGTACTCAAAGCGCACAGCATCATCCCAATCTCTCTCACATAGGAATCACGCACAGTACCCTCATTAATTTGAATCAGTACGATAATAACATTATCGGTCACCCTGACGATTAACCTATTATTACCAATTTATGAACTTGCTTGACAAGTGAGAGAGATATTATATTGGAGACCGTGATAGAGTACACGTGCCCTCGCAGTGGACATGACACCAGTGTTATGGACTGATACCTATCTAATAAAATATTAACCCTTTGGGCATCCAATTGTTTAATACGGCAAACCCTACAATCACAGGCAATCATTAACCAACTAGACTATTTTTTAGTAGCACTGTATATACACGAAGCACTGTTCAACTTCTATTAAAATAACCTATTAAAAGTTAAGTTTTATCCCTATGGGGAAAGTTGGTAACTCTCTGCCACGGCAGAAATAAAAATCATACAGATCTAACCGTTACCTCCCATAAGGTGACGGATCAACTACCTTCACCAGATCTGAGAGTTCAACCCTCTACTTATCGATCCATCTCCCCGAAAATTTCGGGTCTGATCACAAACATACCAATACGCAAAGTATGGCAAATTTCCTTTCGAACAAACTCACAGTGGAATCCTTACAAAACGCCGCTACACAAGTCTTTTCCTTATCCGATCTCCCGCTCAACAGTATAGACATCAACACCGCCTTTAAAGAATTACAAAAAACTTATAAGAACTACATAAGATCCTGGTGGGAGATAAGCAGTTTGGAAACATACATCCAACAGAAAATTGTATATCGAGGCCTACGCATCAATCTTAAGCCCAATGCACACCAGGAAGATAGTGAGTTCATGAAGGGCTGGTACGACCTACTAACCGCCAATTCTATTCGGATGTTAGAGTATCTGCTAGCACACGAAAAAACCGTTTTTTCCAAAATCAACACTCAACTCGAGACCCAGTTGGAACAAATCAAATTTTTCAACTCTAACCCTGAATTCAGTAATTTTGAGACCAGATTGCAGAGACATCTGGACATCTTCCAGTCAGAGATCAAAGAAAGAAAGCACAGAAAATATATAAGGGATAAAAGAGATTTTGAATCCGGAGAAGTCTACAGAGAAAATACAAATCAGCAACAAAGAAAACCATCAGTATCAGAATATTCTGAGTCCGATCTATCTGGACAAGAAGACTACTCAAACACTAACTACTCACGCCCTCAAGGCAATCCCAATTTTCCTAGGCAGAAATCCAGAAACAGAAGAGCCCCAAGGAAAGCATCGTACTACAAGTATCAACCACAACCAGCACCCAATTCACAATCATGGGGTCCAGCACCACCCAATCACCAACAAAGTGGCACCCCATATTCCTCCACCTCATTCAACTCCTCGTCCTTACCTCTGTCTACACAGACACCACAAGCTCCCCTCCAAACAGCACAATTCACGACAACAACCCTTGGACCACCATTACCCACATTGAACACTATGGGCCCACCCCAGTACCAACCACAAGCAAATGGTGTGCAGATTCCAACCACCCAAAACCAACAACCGTCCCATTTTTTAGGCCCAGCACAATTGAGAGATCGGAGCCAATGGGCTTACAAACAAACAAGACCACCACAGAACATTCACAAATATTGAACCTATCTCAAACACAGTTGAAAGACCACGAAATCATACTCCTTGAAAAAGGACTCACCTTCACCCCTACTCCCAAGTTTGATGAATTCACATGGGTCAAGGACATCAATCTGTTTGCACGTAAATTGGCCCTCCACAAATTTTTCAAAAATAAGCAACACAATCCAGGAATACTATCCACCCGAGAGAGAGAAGCTCTGGATGCACTCATGGCCCTGGAATCAGAAAACAGCACAGGAATAAGCCAATTTACTGCTCCAGCGTCTAACTTAAGACCATAATCCCTCTTTACTCCACCACTTGTCACCCTGCATAATATTGACAAGTTCGTCAACCTGACCTGTAATGACCTAGCCAACATAAAAAGCAATACACCTAAATTCAATTCCAACCTCTCTCAAAAAGAGAAAGCAGCATTAAAGACCCTGACAGAGAACGACAAGATTGTCATAAAACCCTCCGACAAAGGAGGCAATCTTGTCATCATGAATACTCCTGATTATAAGGACATGTGCCTTAGATTACTTAAGGACACAACAACATACAAAATTCTCAAAACGGACCCCTCTAAAGGTTATCAACTCGAACTCCGAGCACTTCTAATGGAAGCAAAAATAGCCGGACTCATCACAGAAGCCGAATACAAAAGAATGTACAATCCGGCCTCCACCATTTCCACCTTTTACTCCCTTCCGAAGATCCACAAACAAAAGACTCCAATCCCTGGTCGCCCAATCGTATCCGGAAATGGGAACCTTACAGAATCCATAAGTCAATACGTAGACCAAATTCTCTATCCATTTGTCGAAACCTTACCATCTTTCATAAAGGATACCACCTCGACAGTAACCAAACTACAGGATGTAACAGTCACCACAAATGTAAAGCTGGCGAGCCTTGACGTGGAAGCTCTATACACCAGTATCCAGCACGAAATAGGATTGAAAGCAATTCAACATTTTCTATCAACGAGAGGAAATTCCTTCATCCCTCATAACAACTTCGTCCTCAATCTGCTCAGATTCATACTAACACACAATTTCTTCATATTTGATAAGCAATATTACCTACAACAGAATGGCACAGCGATGGGTACAAGTTGTGCCCCCACCTACGCTAACCTGTACCTAGGGTGGTGGGAGGCAACCCACGTCTTTATTGACGAGATGCAAAAATATACCGATCACATCGTCTTCTGGGGGCGCTACATCGATGACATCCTAATACTTTGGGATGGAGATGTAGCGCCCTTCCAGGAATTTGTCGAAACTCTCAATACCAACGCCATAAATCTACACCTCACCAGTGAAATACAGGAAAACTTGATCCATTTCCTCGATCTCACAATTGGAAAAGATCCAGCAGGAAACATTACAACGGACATATATAGGAAGCCAACAGCCACTACCAGCTACCTAGACTGGAAAAGCCACCATCCAGCACCCCTAAAGAGGGGTATACCAGTAGGCCAGTACCTGCGTGCTAGACTTAATTGCTCCACAGAGGAGTCGTTCAAGAAGGAATGCGACACACTATATTCCAAATTCCGCAGCAAAGGATACCCCAAAAGAATTCTACATAGAGCCTATTATAGAGCACTACATACCAACCGTGACGAACTCCTAGGACGACCTTCCACCCAAGCCACCACCAATAAAATAATAAGATGCATTGGCACATATGACGTGGCACACCAAGAAGTAAGACAAATTCTGAATAAATACTGGCCCATCCTTCAGGCAGCCCCCGATCTAAAAGATATCATCACCCCATCACCCTCCATCACATATCGGAGGGGCAGGAACCTGAGAGATCACCTTGTCCATAGCCATTTTTCAGACAAAGAAACTACACCCACGACCTGGCTGAAATCAAACATAAAGGGCTCATATCCATGCGGTACATGCACGTACTGTAAATACATGCCCAAAACTAAAAGCTTCACAAATCCGATCAACAATCGAGAATATACCATCAGGGAGTTTATTAACTGCCAGACTAAAGGTATTGTATATGCGGCCAAATGTCCCTGCGGACTACTGTACATAGGGAAAACCATCCAACCCTTTAAGAACCGCATAGGCTCTCATCTTAGCAATATCCGTACCAAAACCGAAACTAGTATAGCTCGACACATTAACTCTCACCATGGCGGAAACCCCAAGGGACTTACCTTCTGGGGCATACAGCAAGTGAAACTCGGACCCAGAAGAGGAGATCTGGACCAGAAACTTTTGCAAGAGGAAGCGAAATGGATTTTTAGGTTAAAGACTTTATCTCCAGACGGCCTTAATGAAGGATTTACATTTACCCCATTTCTGTAAAAAATAAAAATAAACACACATGTAATTACTAGCTTCAGTAATATGTAGTACTACCTTATGATCAATATCATCAGGACCTCTATAGCTTGGAAACCCTCATGAACCCATACTAGGTTTTAACATACATCTCTTGACTGGTTCATTCCATTACCAGGCCCAAGCGGAACCATCGCATAAATTCTCAAAATATAAAAGCATAATTAGACACTGATAAGCAGGACTAGTGATATGCAGCGCCGAACCAAACAATACCTCAAGCAGAAACCCGCTGCGATTATACATTACATAATTGAACTCACACCTTCATTCAAGGGCATTCACACATCCATCAATCTTATTTTTAGAAATCCCTAAGTGCTTAGACATGCGCAATGCACACTTACTACCTACAGGAATCCCTCTAAGTGCGAGATCATGCGCATAAGATAAGTACAGCTTCTCCACGCATTAAGTTCCTGGACATGCGCAGCTAAAACATGAACTGTCAAATAACTCTGGGGTAAATCTAAGTGCTAAGACATGCGCAACGCACACTTACCATTAACAGGAATTATTCTAAGTGCGAAGTCATGCGCACTAGACCAGCAGAGTTCCTCCATGCACTAAGTTCTTAGACATGCGCAGTAAAACATGAACTGTCAAGCAAAAGGGAGGCGTTCCCAAGCTGATTCAGTGGCGCCCGTTTCAAACCTCACTGCGGAGAGCCGCCTCCTACAAATAATACACAACCCACTTTGTATTCCAAGCCTCAGCATCAAGTGATCACCCCATAGGTCCTTTTGGATTGACCGGGGAGGAAACATGGCACGAACGGATGACATATATACCACCCGTAGCTCCACCCCCTCCCAGATGCCTACCTTTGAGAAAGCCAGAGCAGTTCTGGCGAAACTAGTCAGGTCTTTTAAGGCAGTTTTTTAACAATAGTCTATTGTTGGTAATCAGCCGTGATCATCTAAGTACAGAGCAATACTGACAAAATTATGAGTGTAGCCGTAATTAGTTGAGCGATCCGCACCGCAGTGACTATAGAGCACGCCGCTCTCAACTGCTGATGCGGCAGCATCGCCGCCGTGAGACACAGTATTGCTTTAATCGTGAGAGCGGTGTACGCTAATGTACACGCGGCACACGCAACCCACAAACAGCAAATACTGTCACAAACTGTATGATTGCAATCTCTTGCACAAAGCATACTGGGCAAAACGCAGCAGCGCTACCCTCGTATATGCAATCACAGGTTGTTAATGTATCCATGCATAGAACAACACGCCAACAAACTTTAATATAACACTGATTCTAAATTACAACAGAGTGTAGCCATACCAGTTAAGTGATCTACACCGCGGTAACTCCAAAGTATACTGCCCCTTACTGCTGGAATAACAGTACCGTGATTGTGAGACACCATTACGCCGCAACCGTTGAGCGGTGAATGCTACGGTACACGCAAGGCATATGGCTGTACCCATAGCAACATTGTCATAACTGCATGATCGCGATCCATAGCCTTCAGCACTTAGGGTAAAGCGTAGCAACGCCACCCTTCAATACGCGATCTAGCAAAGCGATGTACTTACACCTACAACTACACCGTAACGCTAACCTATAATTGCGCAATTAGACACCTAATAAAGTACTCAAAGCGCACAGCATCATCCCAATCTCTCTCACATAGGAATCACGCACAGTACCCTCATTAATTTGAATCAGTACGATAATAACATTATCGGTCACCCTGACGATTAACCTATTATTACCAATTTATGAACTTGCTTGACAAGTGAGAGAGATATTATATTGGAGACCGTGATAGAGTACACGTGCCCTCGCAGTGGACATGACACCAGTGTTATGGACTGATACCTATCTAATAAAATATCAACCATTTGGGCATCCAATTGTTTAATACGGCAAACCCTACAATCACAGGCAATCATTAACCAACTAGACTATTTTTTAGTAGCACTGTATATACACGAAGCACTGTTCAACTTCTATTAAAATAACCTATTAAAAGTTAAGTTTTATCCCTATGGGGAAAGTTGGTAACTCTCTGCCACGGCAGAAATAAAAATCATACAGAAATGAAATTCAGTGCGGATTGGATGACAGGCACCCTAGGCACCCAGGATCGGCTTTAGTTTCACGTGTATCTCTTAAGCCGGCAGAGAAAACCCACCTGATATGCGCTCCACACAATTGAATTAGAGTCGCCGTTGATTTTCTATGGGAATTGCAGAAATGACTTCTAAGCCTCAAAATAATGACTTTTTTTCCTAAGGTGGTAGGAATGAAACTCAGTGCGGGCTGGATGGGGTCCCCCCTGGGCACCGCAGACCTAAGCTTGTTTAACTCCTACCTCTTAAAGGGACCGAGAAAAAAATGACCTTTTCTGCACTCCAATGTAAGTCAATGGGGCGATTTTTTGGCTATGTGCTAGAAATGAAATTCAGTGCGGATTGGATGACAGGCACCCTAGGCACCCAGGATCGGCTTTAGTTTCACGTGTATCTCTTAAGCCGGCAGAGAAAATCCACCTGATATGCGCTCCACACAATTGAATAGAGACGCCATTGATTTTCTATGGGAATTGCAGAAATGACTTCTAAGCCTCAAAATAATGACTTTTTTTCCTAAGGTGGTAGGAATGAAACTCAGTGTGGGCTGGATGGGGTCCCCCCTGGGCACCGCAGACCTAAGCTTGTTTAACTCCTACCTCTTAAAGGGACCGAGAAAAAATGACCTTTTCTGCACTCCAATGTAAGTCAATGGGGCGATTTTTTGGCTATGTGCTAGAAATGAAATTCAGTGCGGATTGGATGACAGGCACCCTAGGCACCCAGGATCGGCTTTAGTTTCACGTGTATCTCTTAAGCCGGCAGAGAAAACCCACCTGATATGCGCTCCACACAATTGAATTAGAGTCGCCGTTGATTTTCTATGGGAA
This sequence comes from Dendropsophus ebraccatus, assembly GCF_027789765.1. Lineage (NCBI taxonomy): Eukaryota > Metazoa > Chordata > Amphibia > Anura > Hylidae > Dendropsophus > Dendropsophus ebraccatus. Next base: position 144,155 of record NW_027209862.1, on the reverse strand, counting down.
TTGCAGAAATGACTTCTAAGCCTCAAAATAATGACTTTTTTTACTAAGGTGGTAGGAATGAAACTCAGTGCGGGCTGGATGGGGTCCCCCCTGGGCACCGCAGACCTAAGCTTGTTTAACTCCTACCTCTTAAAGGGACCGAGAAAAAATGACCTTTTCTGCACTCCAATGTAAGTCAATGGGGCGATTTTTTGGCTATGTGCTAGAAATGAAATTCAGTGCGGATTGGATGACAGGCACCCTAGGCACCCAGGATCGGCTTTAGTTTCACGTGTATCTCTTAAGCCGGCAGAGAAAATCCACCTGATATGCGCTCCACACAATTGAATAGAGACGCCATTGATTTTCTATGGGAATTGCAGAAATGACTTCTAAGCCTCAAAATAATGACTTTTTTTCCTAAGGTGGTAGGAATGAAACTCAGTGAGGGCTGGATGGGGTCCCCCCTGGGCACCGCAGACCTAAGCTTGTTTAACTCCTACCTCTTAAAGGGACCGAGAAAAAAATGACCTTTTCTGCACTCCAATGTAAGTCAATGGGGCGATTTCTTGGCTATGTGCTAGAAATGAAATTCAGTGCGGATTGGATGACAGGCACCCTAGGCACCCAGGATCGGCTTTAGTTTCACGTGTATCTCTTAAGCCGGCAGAGAAAACCCACCTGATATGCGCTCCACACAATTGAATTAGAGACGCCGTTGATTTTCTATGGGAATTGCAGAAATGACTTCTAAGCCTCAAAATAATGACTTTTTTTCCTAAGGTGGTAGAAATGAAACTCAGTGCGGGCTGGATGGGGTCCCCCCTGGGCACCGCAGACCTAAGCTTGTTTAACTCCTACCTCTTAAAGGGACCGAGAAAAAAATGACCTTTTCTGCACTCCAATGTAAGTCAATGGGGCGATTTTTTGGCTATGTGCTAGAAATGAAATTCAGTGCGGATTGGATGACAGGCACCCTAGGCACCCAGGATCGGCTTTAGTTTCACGTGTATCTCTTAAGCCGGCAGAGAAAATCCACCTGATATGCGCTCCACACAATTGAATAGAGACGCCATTGATTTTCTATGGGAATTGCAGAAATGACTTCTAAGCCTCAAAATAATGACTTTTTTTCCTAAGGTGGTAGGAATGAAACTCAGTGTGGGCTGGATGGGGTCCCCCCTGGGCACCGCAGACCTAAGCTTGTTTAACTCCTACCTCTTAAAGGGACCGAGAAAAAAATGACCTTTTCTGCACTCCAATGTAAGTCAATGGGGCGATTTTTTGGCTATGTGCTACAAATGAAATTCAGTGCGGATTGGATGACAGGCACCCTAGGCACCCAGGATCGGCTTTAGTTTCACGTGTATCTCTTAAGCCGGCAGAGAAAACCCACCTGATATGCGCTCCACACAATTGAATTAGAGACGCCGTTGATTTTCTATGGGAATTGCAGAAATGACTTCTAAGCCTCAAAATAATGACTTTTTTTCCTAAGGTGGTAGAAATGAAACTCAGTGCGGGCTGGATGGGGTCCCCCCTGGGCACCGCAGACCTAAGCTTGTTTAACTCCTACCTCTTAAAGGGACCGAGAAAAAAATGACCTTTTCTGCACTCCAATGTAAGTCAATGGGGCGATTTTTTGGCTATGTGCTAGAAATGAAATTCAGTGCGGATTGGATGACAGGCACCCTAGGCACCCAGGATCGGCTTTAGTTTCACGTGTATCTCTTAAGCCGGCAGAGAAAACCCACCTGATATGCGCTCCACACAATTGAATTAGAGTCGCCGTTGATTTTCTATGGGAATTGCAGAAATGACTTCTAAGCCTCAAAATAATGACTTTTTTTCCTAAGGTGGTAGGAATGAAACTCAGTGCGGGCTGGATGGGGTCCCCCCTGGGCACCGCAGACCTAAGCTTGTTTAACTCCTACCTCTTAAAGGGACCGAGAAAAAAATGACCTTTTCTGCACTCCAATGTAAGTCAATGGGGCGATTTTTTGGCTATGTGCTAGAAATGAAATTCAGTGCGGATTGGATGACAGGCACCCTAGGCACCCAGGATCGGCTTTAGTTTCACGTGTATCTCTTAAGCCGGCAGAGAAAATCCACCTGATATGCGCTCCACACAATTGAATAGAGACGCCATTGATTTTCTATGGGAATTGCAGAAATGACTTCTAAGCCTCAAAATAATGACTTTTTTTCCTAAGGTGGTAGGAATGAAACTCAGTGTGGGCTGGATGGGGTCCCCCCTGGGCACCGCAGACCTAAGCTTGTTTAACTCCTACCTCTTAAAGGGACCGAGAAAAAATGACCTTTTCTGCACTCCAATGTAAGTCAATGGGGCGATTTTTTGGCTATGTGCTAGAAATGAAATTCAGTGCGGATTGGATGACAGGCACCCTAGGCACCCAGGATCGGCTTTAGTTTCACGTGTATCTCTTAAGCCGGCAGAGAAAACCCACCTGATATGCGCTCCACACAATTGAATTAGAGACGCCGTTGATTTTCTATGGGAATTGCAGAAATGACTTCTAAGCCTCAAAATAATGACTTTTTTTTCCTAAGGTGGTAGGAATGAAACTCAGTGCGGGCTGGATGGGGTCCCCCCTGGGCACCGCAGACCTAAGCTTGTTTAACTCCTACCTCTTAAAGGGACCGAGAAAAAATGACCTTTTCTGCACTCCAATGTAAGTCAATGGGGCGATTTTTTGGCTATGTGCTAGAAATGAAATTCAGTGCGGATTGGATGACAGGCACCCTAGGCACCCAGGATCGGCTTTAGTTTCATGTGTATCTCTTAAGCCGGCAGAGAAAACCCACCTGATATGCGCTCCACACAATTAAACAGAGACGCCGTTGATTTTCTATGGGAATTGCAGAAATGACTTCTAAGCCTCAAAATAATGACTTTTTTTCCTAAGGTGGTAGGAATGAAACTCAGTGCGGGCTGGATGGGGTCCCCCCTGGGCACCGCAGACCTAAGCTTGTTTAACTCCTACCTCTTAAAGGGACCGAGAAAAAATGACCTTTTCTGCACTCCAATGTAAGTCAATGGGGCGATTTTTTGGCTATGTGCTAGAAATGAAATTCAGTGCGGATTGGATGACAGGCACCCTAGGCACCCAGGATCGGCTTTAGTTTCACGTGTATCTCTTAAGCCGGCAGAGAAAATCCACCTGATATGCGCTCCACACAATTGAATAGAGACGCCATTGATTTTCTATGGGAATTGCAGAAATGACTTCTAAGCCTCAAAATAATGACTTTTTTTCCTAAGGTGGTAGGAATGAAACTCAGTGTGGGCTGGATGGGGTCCCCCCTGGGCACCGCAGACCTAAGCTTGTTTAACTCCTACCTCTTAAAGGGACCGAGAAAAAATGACCTTTTCTGCACTCCAATGTAAGTCAATGGGGCGATTTTTTGGCTATGTGCTAGAAATGAAATTCAGTGCGGATTGGATGACAGGCACCCTAGGCACCCAGGATCGGCTTTAGTTTCACGTGTATCTCTTAAGCCGGCAGAGAAAACCCACCTGATATGCGCTCCACACAATTGAATTAGAGACGCCGTTGATTTTCTATGGGAATTGCAGAAATGACTTCTAAGCCTCAAAATAATGACCTTTTTTTCCTAAGGTGGTAGGAATGAAACTCAGTGTGGGCTGGATGGGGTCCCCCCTGGGCACCGCAGACCTAAGCTTGTTTAACTCCTACCTCTTAAAGGGACCGAGAAAAAATGACCTTTTCTGCACTCCAATGTAAGTCAATGGGGCGATTTTTTGGCTATGTGCTAGAAATGAAATTCAGTGCGGATTGGATGACAGGCACCCTAGGCACCCAGGATCGGCTTTAGTTTCACGTGTATCTCTTAAGCCGGCAGAGAAAACCCACCTGATATGCGCTCCACACAATTGAATTAGAGACGCCGTTGATTTTCTATGGGAATGGCAGAAATGACTTCTAAGCCTCAAAATAATGACTTTTTTTCCTAAGGTGGTAGGAATGAAACTCAGTGCGGGCTGGATGGGGTCCCCCCTGGGCACCGCAGACCTAAGCTTGTTTAACTCCTACCTCTTAAAGGGACCGAGAAAAAAATGACCTTTTCTGCACTCCAATGTAAGTCAATGGGGCGATTTTTTGGCTATGTGCTAGAAACGAAATTCAGTGCGGATTGGATGACAGGCACCCTAGGCACCCAGGATCGGCTTTAGTTTCACGTGTATCTCTTAAGCCGGCAGAGAAAACCCACCTGATATGCGCTCCACACAATTGAATTAGAGTCGCCGTTGATTTTCTATGGGAATTGCAGAAATGACTTCTAAGCCTCAAAATAATGACTTTTTTTACTAAGGTGGTAGGAATGAAACTCAGTGCGGGCTGGATGGGGTCCCCCCTGGGCACCGCAGACCTAAGCTTGTTTAACTCCTACCTCTTAAAGGGACCGAGAAAAAATGACCTTTTCTGCACTCCAATGTAAGTCAATGGGGCGATTTTTTGGCTATGTGCTAGAAATGAAATTCAGTGCGGATTGGATGACAGGCACCCTAGGCACCCAGGATCGGCTTTAGTTTCACGTGTATCTCTTAAGCCGGCAGAGAAAATCCACCTGATATGCGCTCCACACAATTGAATAGAGACGCCATTGATTTTCTATGGGAATTGCAGAAATGACTTCTAAGCCTCAAAATAATGACTTTTTTTCCTAAGGTGGTAGGAATGAAACTCAGTGTGGGCTGGATGGGGTCCCCCCTGGGCACCGCAGACCTAAGCTTGTTTTACTCCTACCTCTTAAAGGGACCGAGAAAAAAATGACCCTTTCTGCACTCCAATGTAAGTCAATGGGGCGATTTTTTGGCTATGTGCTAGAAATGAAATTCAGTGCGGATTGGATGACAGGCACCCTAGGCACCCAGGATCGGCTTTAGTTTCACGTGTATCTCTTAAGCCGGCAGAGAAAACCCACCTGATATGCGCTCCACACAATTGAATTAGAGACGCCGTTGATTTTCTATGGGAATTGCAGAAATGACTTCTAAGCCTCAAAATAATGACTTTTTTTCCTAAGGTGGTAGAAATGAAACTCAGTGCGGGCTGGATGGGGTCCCCCCTGGGCACCGCAGACCTAAGCTTGTTTAACTCCTACCTCTTAAAGGGACCGAGAAAAAAATGACCTTTTCTGCACTCCAATGTAAGTCAATGGGGCGATTTTTTGGCTATGTGCTAGAAATGAAATTCAGTGCGGATTGGATGACAGGCACCCTAGGCACCCAGGATCGGCTTTAGTTTCACGTGTATCTCTTAAGCCGGCAGAGAAAACCCACCTGATATGCGCTCCACACAATTGAATTAGAGACGCCGTTGATTTTCTATGGGAATTGCAGAAATGACTTCTAAGCCTCAAAATAATGACTTTTTTTCCTAAGGTGGTAGGAATGAAACTCAGTGCGGGCTGGATGGGGTCCCCCCTGGGCACCGCAGACCTAAGCTTGTTTAACTCCTACCTCTTAAAGGGACCGAGAAAAAATGACCTTTTCTGCACTCCAATGTAAGTCAATGGGGCGATTTTTTGGCTATGTGCTAGAAATGAAATTCAGTGCGGATTGGATGACAGGCACCCTAGGCACCCAGGATCGGCTTTAGTTTCACGTGTATCTCTTAAGCCGGCAGAGAAAATCCACCTGATATGCGCTCCACACAATTGAATAGAGACGCCATTGATTTTCTATGGGAATTGCAGAAATGACTTCTAAGCCTCAAAATAATGACTTTTTTTCCTAAGGTGGTAGGAATGAAACTCAGTGCGGGCTGGATGGGGTCCCCCCTGGGCACCGCAGACCTAAGCTTGTTTAACTCCTACCTCTTAAAGGGACCGAGAAAAAATGACCTTTTCTGCACTCCAATGTAAGTCAATGGGGCGATTTTTTGGCTATGTGCTAGAAATGAAATTCAGTGCGGATTGGATGACAGGCACCCTAGGCACCCAGGATCGGCTTTAGTTTCACGTGTATCTCTTAAGCCGGCAGAGAAAACCCACCTGATATGCGCTCCACACAATTAAACAGAGACGCCGTTGATTTTCTATGGGAATTGCAGAAATGACTTCTAAGCCTCAAAATAATGACTTTTTTTCCTAAGGTGGTAGGAATGAAACTCAGTGCGGGCTGGATGGGGTCCCCCTGGGCACCGCAGACCTAAGCTTGTTTAACTCCTACCTCTTAAAGGGACCGAGAAAAAATGACCTTTTCTGCACTCCAATGTAAGTCAATGGGGCGATTTTTTGGCTATGTGCTAGAAATGAAATTCAGTGCGGATGGATGACAGGCACCCTAGGCACCCAGGATCGGCTTTAGTTTCACGTGTATCTCTTAAGCCGGCAGAGAAAATCCACCTGATATGCGCTCCACACAATTGAATAGAGACGCCATTGATTTTCTATGGGAATTGCAGAAATGACTTCTAAGCCTCAAAATAATGACTTTTTTTTCCTAAGGTGGTAGGAATGAAACTCAGTGTGGGCTGGATGGGGTCCCCCCTGGGCACCGCAGACCTAAGCTTGTTTAACTCCTACCTCTTAAAGGGACCGAGAAAAAATGACCTTTTCTGCACTCCAATGTAAGTCAATGGGGCGATTTTTTTGGCTATGTGCTAGAAATGAAATTCAGTGCGGATTGGATGACAGGCACCCTAGGCACCCAGGATCGGCTTTAGTTTCACGTGTATCTCTTAAGCCGGCAGAGAAAACCCACCTGATATGCGCTCCACACAATTGAATAGAGACGCCGTTGATTTTCTATGGGAATTGCAGAAATGACTTCTAAGCCTCAAAATAATGACTTTTTTTCCTAAGGTGGTAGGAATGAAACTCAGTGCGGGCTGGATGGGGTCCCCCCTGGGCACCGCAGACCTAAGCTTGTTTAACTCCTACCTCTTAAAGGGACCGAGAAAAAATGACCTTTTCTGCACTCCAATGTAAGTCAATGGGGCGATTTTTTGGCTATGTGCTAGAAATGAAATTCAGTGCGGATTGGATGACAGGCACCCTAGGCACCCAGGATCGGCTTTAGTTTCACGTGTATCTCTTAAGCCGGCAGAGAAAACCCACCTGATATGCGCTCCACACAATTGAATAGAGACGCCGTTGATTTTCTATGGGAATTGCAGAAATGACTTCTAAGCCTCAAAATAATGACTTTTTTTCCTAAGGTGGTAGGAATGAAACTCAGTGCGGGCTGGATGGGGTCCCCCCTGGGCACCGCAGACCTAAGCTTGTTTAACTCCTACCTCTTAAAGGGACCGAGAAAAAATGACCTTTTCTGCACTCCAATGTAAGTCAATGGGGCGATTTTTTGGCTATGTGCTAGAAATGAAATTCAGTGCGGATTGGATGACAGGCACCCTAGGCACCCAGGATCGGCTTTAGTTTCACGTGTATCTCTTAAGCCGGCAGAGAAAACCCACCTGATATGCGCTCCACACAATTGAATAGAGACGCCGTTGATTTTCTATGGGAATTGCAGAAATGACTTCTAAGCCTCAAAATAATGACTTTTTTTCCTAAGGTGGTAGGAATGAAACTCAGTGCGGGCTGGATGGGGTCCCCCCTGGGCACCGCAGACCTAAGCTTGTTTAACTCCTACCTCTTAAAGGGACCGAGAAAAAATGACCTTTTCTGCACTCCAATGTAAGTCAATGGGGCGATTTTTTGGCTATGTGCTAGAAATGAAATTCAGTGCGGATTGGATGACAGGCACCCTAGGCACCCAGGATCGGCTTTAGTTTCACGTGTATCTCTTAAGCCGGCAGAGAAAACCCACCTGATATGCGCTCCACACAATTGAATAGAGACGCCGTTGATTTTCTATGGGAATTGCAGAAATGACTTCTAAGCCTCAAAATAATGACTTTTTTTCCTAAGGTGGTAGGAATGAAACTCAGTGCGGGCTGGATGGGGTCCCCCCTGGGCACCGCAGACCTAAGCTTGTTTAACTCCTACCTCTTAAAGGGACCGAGAAAAAATGACCTTTTCTGCACTCCAATGTAAGTCAATGGGGCGATTTTTTGGCTATGTGCTAGAAATGAAATTCAGTGCGGATTGGATGACAGGCACCCTAGGCACCCAGGATCGGCTTTAGTTTCACGTGTATCTCTTAAGCCGGCAGAGAAAACCCACCTGATATGCGCTCCACACAATTGAATAGAGACGCCGTTGATTTTCTATGGGAATTGCAGAAATGACTTCTAAGCCTCAAAATAATGACTTTTTTTCCTAAGGTGGTAGGAATGAAACTCAGTGCGGGCTGGATGGGGTCCCCCCTGGGCACCGCAGACCTAAGCTTGTTTAACTCCTACCTCTTAAAGGGACCGAGAAAAAATGACCTTTTCTGCACTCCAATGTAAGTCAATGGGGCGATTTTTTGGCTATGTGCTAGAAATGAAATTCAGTGCGGATTGGATGACAGGCACCCTAGGCACCCAGGATCGGCTTTAGTTTCACGTGTATCTCTTAAGCCGGCAGAGAAAACCCACCTGATATGCGCTCCACACAATTGAATAGAGACGCCGTTGATTTTCTATGGGAATTGCAGAAATGACTTCTAAGCCTCAAAATAATGACTTTTTTTCCTAAGGTGGTAGGAATGAAACTCAGTGCGGGCTGGATGGGGTCCCCCCTGGGCACCGCAGACCTAAGCTTGTTTAACTCCTACCTCTTAAAGGGACCGAGAAAAAATGACCTTTTCTGCACTCCAATGTAAGTCAATGGGGCGATTTTTTGGCTATGTGCTAGAAATGAAATTCAGTGCGGATTGGATGACAGGCACCCTAGGCACCCAGGATCGGCTTTAGTTTCACGTGTATCTCTTAAGCCGGCAGAGAAAACCCACCTGATATGCGCTCCACACAATTGAATAGAGACGCCGTTGATTTTCTATGGGAATTGCAGAAATGACTTCTAAGCCTCAAAATAATGACTTTTTTTCCTAAGGTGGTAGGAATGAAACTCAGTGCGGGCTGGATGGGGTCCCCCCTGGGCACCGCAGACCTAAGCTTGTTTAACTCCTACCTCTTAAAGGGACCGAGAAAAAATGACCTTTTCTGCACTCCAATGTAAGTCAATGGGGCGATTTTTTGGCTATGTGCTAGAAATGAAATTCAGTGCGGATTGGATGACAGGCACCCTAGGCACCCAGGATCGGCTTTAGTTTCACGTGTATCTCTTAAGCCGGCAGAGAAAACCCACCTGATATGCGCTCCACACAATTGAATAGAGACGCCGTTGATTTTCTATGGGAATTGCAGAAATGACTTCTAAGCCTCAAAATAATGACTTTTTTTCCTAAGGTGGTAGGAATGAAACTCAGTGCGGGCTGGATGGGGTCCCCCCTGGGCACCGCAGACCTAAGCTTGTTTAACTCCTACCTCTTAAAGGGACCGAGAAAAAATGACCTTTTCTGCACTCCAATGTAAGTCAATGGGGCGATTTTTTGGCTATGTGCTAGAAATGAAATTCAGTGCGGATTGGATGACAGGCACCCTAGGCACCCAGGATCGGCTTTAGTTTCACGTGTATCTCTTAAGCCGGCAGAGAAAACCCACCTGATATGCGCTCCACACAATTGAATAGAGACGCCGTTGATTTTCTATGGGAATTGCAGAAATGACTTCTAAGCCTCAAAATAATGACTTTTTTTCCTAAGGTGGTAGGAATGAAACTCAGTGCGGGCTGGATGGGGTCCCCCCTGGGCACCGCAGACCTAAGCTTGTTTAACTCCTACCTCTTAAAGGGACCGAGAAAAAATGACCTTTTCTGCACTCCAATGTAAGTCAATGGGGCGATTTTTTGGCTATGTGCTAGAAATGAAATTCAGTGCGGATTGGATGACAGGCACCCTAGGCACCCAGGATCGGCTTTAGTTTCACGTGTATCTCTTAAGCCGGCAGAGAAAACCCACCTGATATGCGCTCCACACAATTGAATAGAGACGCCGTTGATTTTCTATGGGAATTGCAGAAATGACTTCTAAGCCTCAAAATAATGACTTTTTTTCCTAAGGTGGTAGGAATGAAACTCAGTGCGGGCTGGATGGGGTCCCCCCTGGGCACCGCAGACCTAAGCTTGTTTAACTCCTACCTCTTAAAGGGACCGAGAAAAAATGACCTTTTCTGCACTCCAATGTAAGTCAATGGGGCGATTTTTTGGCTATGTGCTAGAAATGAAATTCAGTGCGGATTGGATGACAGGCACCCTAGGCACCCAGGATCGGCTTTAGTTTCACGTGTATCTCTTAAGCCGGCAGAGAAAACCCACCTGATATGCGCTCCACACAATTGAATAGAGACGCCGTTGATTTTCTATGGGAATTGCAGAAATGACTTCTAAGCCTCAAAATAATGACTTTTTTTCCTAAGGTGGTAGGAATGAAACTCAGTGCGGGCTGGATGGGGTCCCCCCTGGGCACCGCAGACCTAAGCTTGTTTAACTCCTACCTCTTAAAGGGACCGAGAAAAAATGACCTTTTCTGCACTCCAATGTAAGTCAATGGGGCGATTTTTTGGCTATGTGCTAGAAATGAAATTCAGTGCGGATTGGATGACAGGCACCCTAGGCACCCAGGATCGGCTTTAGTTTCACGTGTATCTCTTAAGCCGGCAGAGAAAACCCACCTGATATGCGCTCCACACAATTGAATAGAGACGCCGTTGATTTTCTATGGGAATTGCAGAAATGACTTCTAAGCCTCAAAATAATGACTTTTTTTCCTAAGGTGGTAGGAATGAAACTCAGTGCGGGCTGGATGGGGTCCCCCCTGGGCACCGCAGACCTAAGCTTGTTTAACTCCTACCTCTTAAAGGGACCGAGAAAAAATGACCTTTTCTGCACTCCAATGTAAGTCAATGGGGCGATTTTTTGGCTATGTGCTAGAAATGAAATTCAGTGCGGATTGGATGACAGGCACCCTAGGCACCCAGGATCGGCTTTAGTTTCACGTGTATCTCTTAAGCCGGCAGAGAAAACCCACCTGATATGCGCTCCACACAATTGAATAGAGACGCCGTTGATTTTCTATGGGAATTGCAGAAATGACTTCTAAGCCTCAAAATAATGACTTTTTTTCCTAAGGTGGTAGGAATGAAACTCAGTGCGGGCTGGATGGGGTCCCCCCTGGGCACCGCAGACCTAAGCTTGTTTAACTCCTACCTCTTAAAGGGACCGAGAAAAAATGACCTTTTCTGCACTCCAATGTAAGTCAATGGGGCGATTTTTTGGCTATGTGCTAGAAATGAAATTCAGTGCGGATTGGATGACAGGCACCCTAGGCACCCAGGATCGGCTTTAGTTTCACGTGTATCTCTTAAGCCGGCAGAGAAAACCCACCTGATATGCGCTCCACACAATTGAATAGAGACGCCGTTGATTTTCTATGGGAATTGCAGAAATGACTTCTAAGCCTCAAAATAATGACTTTTTTTCCTAAGGTGGTAGGAATGAAACTCAGTGCGGGCTGGATGGGGTCCCCCCTGGGCACCGCAGACCTAAGCTTGTTTAACTCCTACCTCTTAAAGGGACCGAGAAAAAATGACCTTTTCTGCACTCCAATGTAAGTCAATGGGGCGATTTTTTGGCTATGTGCTAGAAATGAAATTCAGTGCGGATTGGATGACAGGCACCCTAGGCACCCAGGATCGGCTTTAGTTTCACGTGTATCTCTTAAGCCGGCAGAGAAAACCCACCTGATATGCGCTCCACACAATTGAATAGAGACGCCGTTGATTTTCTATGGGAATTGCAGAAATGACTTCTAAGCCTCAAAATAATGACTTTTTTTCCTAAGGTGGTAGGAATGAAACTCAGTGCGGGCTGGATGGGGTCCCCCCTGGGCACCGCAGACCTAAGCTTGTTTAACTCCTACCTCTTAAAGGGACCGAGAAAAAATGACCTTTTCTGCACTCCAATGTAAGTCAATGGGGCGATTTTTTGGCTATGTGCTAGAAATGAAATTCAGTGCGGATTGGATGACAGGCACCCTAGGCACCCAGGATCGGCTTTAGTTTCACGTGTATCTCTTAAGCCGGCAGAGAAAACCCACCTGATATGCGCTCCACACAATTGAATAGAGACGCCGTTGATTTTCTATGGGAATTGCAGAAATGACTTCTAAGCCTCAAAATAATGACTTTTTTTCCTAAGGTGGTAGGAATGAAACTCAGTGCGGGCTGGATGGGGTCCCCCCTGGGCACCGCAGACCTAAGCTTGTTTAACTCCTACCTCTTAAAGGGACCGAGAAAAAATGACCTTTTCTGCACTCCAATGTAAGTCAATGGGGCGATTTTTTGGCTATGTGCTAGAAATGAAATTCAGTGCGGATTGGATGACAGGCACCCTAGGCACCCAGGATCGGCTTTAGTTTCACGTGTATCTCTTAAGCCGGCAGAGAAAACCCACCTGATATGCGCTCCACACAATTGAATAGAGACGCCGTTGATTTTCTATGGGAATTGCAGAAATGACTTCTAAGCCTCAAAATAATGACTTTTTTTCCTAAGGTGGTAGGAATGAAACTCAGTGCGGGCTGGATGGGGTCCCCCCTGGGCACCGCAGACCTAAGCTTGTTTAACTCCTACCTCTTAAAGGGACCGAGAAAAAATGACCTTTTCTGCACTCCAATGTAAGTCAATGGGGCGATTTTTTGGCTATGTGCTAGAAATGAAATTCAGTGCGGATTGGATGACAGGCACCCTAGGCACCCAGGATCGGCTTTAGTTTCACGTGTATCTCTTAAGCCGGCAGAGAAAACCCACCTGATATGCGCTCCACACAATTGAATAGAGACGCCGTTGATTTTCTATGGGAATTGCAGAAATGACTTCTAAGCCTCAAAATAATGACTTTTTTTCCTAAGGTGGTAGGAATGAAACTCAGTGCGGGCTGGATGGGGTCCCCCCTGGGCACCGCAGACCTAAGCTTGTTTAACTCCTACCTCTTAAAGGGACCGAGAAAAAATGACCTTTTCTGCACTCCAATGTAAGTCAATGGGGCGATTTTTTGGCTATGTGCTAGAAATGAAATTCAGTGCGGATTGGATGACAGGCACCCTAGGCACCCAGGATCGGCTTTAGTTTCACGTGTATCTCTTAAGCCGGCAGAGAAAACCCACCTGATATGCGCTCCACACAATTGAATAGAGACGCCGTTGATTTTCTATGGGAATTGCAGAAATGACTTCTAAGCCTCAAAATAATGACTTTTTTTCCTAAGGTGGTAGGAATGAAACTCAGTGCGGGCTGGATGGGGTCCCCCCTGGGCACCGCAGACCTAAGCTTGTTTAACTCCTACCTCTTAAAGGGACCGAGAAAAAATGACCTTTTCTGCACTCCAATGTAAGTCAATGGGGCGATTTTTTGGCTATGTGCTAGAAATGAAATTCAGTGCGGATTGGATGACAGGCACCCTAGGCACCCAGGATCGGCTTTAGTTTCACGTGTATCTCTTAAGCCGGCAGAGAAAACCCACCTGATATGCGCTCCACACAATTGAATAGAGACGCCGTTGATTTTCTATGGGAATTGCAGAAATGACTTCTAAGCCTCAAAATAATGACTTTTTTTCCTAAGGTGGTAGGAATGAAACTCAGTGCGGGCTGGATGGGGTCCCCCCTGGGCACCGCAGACCTAAGCTTGTTTAACTCCTACCTCTTAAAGGGACCGAGAAAAAATGACCTTTTCTGCACTCCAATGTAAGTCAATGGGGCGATTTTTTGGCTATGTGCTAGAAATGAAATTCAGTGCGGATTGGATGACAGGCACCCTAGGCACCCAGGATCGGCTTTAGTTTCACGTGTATCTCTTAAGCCGGCAGAGAAAACCCACCTGATATGCGCTCCACACAATTGAATAGAGACGCCGTTGATTTTCTATGGGAATTGCAGAAATGACTTCTAAGCCTCAAAATAATGACTTTTTTTCCTAAGGTGGTAGGAATGAAACTCAGTGCGGGCTGGATGGGGTCCCCCCTGGGCACCGCAGACCTAAGCTTGTTTAACTCCTACCTCTTAAAGGGACCGAGAAAAAATGACCTTTTCTGCACTCCAATGTAAGTCAATGGGGCGATTTTTTGGCTATGTGCTAGAAATGAAATTCAGTGCGGATTGGATGACAGGCACCCTAGGCACCCAGGATCGGCTTTAGTTTCACGTGTATCTCTTAAGCCGGCAGAGAAAACCCACCTGATATGCGCTCCACACAATTGAATAGAGACGCCGTTGATTTTCTATGGGAATTGCAGAAATGACTTCTAAGCCTCAAAATAATGACTTTTTTTCCTAAGGTGGTAGGAATGAAACTCAGTGCGGGCTGGATGGGGTCCCCCCTGGGCACCGCAGACCTAAGCTTGTTTAACTCCTACCTCTTAAAGGGACCGAGAAAAAATGACCTTTTCTGCACTCCAATGTAAGTCAATGGGGCGATTTTTTGGCTATGTGCTAGAAATGAAATTCAGTGCGGATTGGATGACAGGCACCCTAGGCACCCAGGATCGGCTTTAGTTTCACGTGTATCTCTTAAGCCGGCAGAGAAAACCCACCTGATATGCGCTCCACACAATTGAATAGAGACGCCGTTGATTTTCTATGGGAATTGCAGAAATGACTTCTAAGCCTCAAAATAATGACTTTTTTTCCTAAGGTGGTAGGAATGAAACTCAGTGCGGGCTGGATGGGGTCCCCCCTGGGCACCGCAGACCTAAGCTTGTTTAACTCCTACCTCTTAAAGGGACCGAGAAAAAATGACCTTTTCTGCACTCCAATGTAAGTCAATGGGGCGATTTTTTGGCTATGTGCTAGAAATGAAATTCAGTGCGGATTGGATGACAGGCACCCTAGGCACCCAGGATCGGCTTTAGTTTCACGTGTATCTCTTAAGCCGGCAGAGAAAACCCACCTGATATGCGCTCCACACAATTGAATAGAGACGCCGTTGATTTTCTATGGGAATTGCAGAAATGACTTCTAAGCCTCAAAATAATGACTTTTTTTCCTAAGGTGGTAGGAATGAAACTCAGTGCGGGCTGGATGGGGTCCCCCCTGGGCACCGCAGACCTAAGCTTGTTTAACTCCTACCTCTTAAAGGGACCGAGAAAAAATGACCTTTTCTGCACTCCAATGTAAGTCAATGGGGCGATTTTTTGGCTATGTGCTAGAAATGAAATTCAGTGCGGATTGGATGACAGGCACCCTAGGCACCCAGGATCGGCTTTAGTTTCACGTGTATCTCTTAAGCCGGCAGAGAAAACCCACCTGATATGCGCTCCACACAATTGAATAGAGACGCCGTTGATTTTCTATGGGAATTGCAGAAATGACTTCTAAGCCTCAAAATAATGACTTTTTTTCCTAAGGTGGTAGGAATGAAACTCAGTGCGGGCTGGATGGGGTCCCCCCTGGGCACCGCAGACCTAAGCTTGTTTAACTCCTACCTCTTAAAGGGACCGAGAAAAAATGACCTTTTCTGCACTCCAATGTAAGTCAATGGGGCGATTTTTTGGCTATGTGCTAGAAATGAAATTCAGTGCGGATTGGATGACAGGCACCCTAGGCACCCAGGATCGGCTTTAGTTTCACGTGTATCTCTTAAGCCGGCAGAGAAAACCCACCTGATATGCGCTCCACACAATTGAATAGAGACGCCGTTGATTTTCTATGGGAATTGCAGAAATGACTTCTAAGCCTCAAAATAATGACTTTTTTTCCTAAGGTGGTAGGAATGAAACTCAGTGCGGGCTGGATGGGGTCCCCCCTGGGCACCGCAGACCTAAGCTTGTTTAACTCCTACCTCTTAAAGGGACCGAGAAAAAATGACCTTTTCTGCACTCCAATGTAAGTCAATGGGGCGATTTTTTGGCTATGTGCTAGAAATGAAATTCAGTGCGGATTGGATGACAGGCACCCTAGGCACCCAGGATCGGCTTTAGTTTCACGTGTATCTCTTAAGCCGGCAGAGAAAACCCACCTGATATGCGCTCCACACAATTGAATAGAGACGCCGTTGATTTTCTATGGGAATTGCAGAAATGACTTCTAAGCCTCAAAATAATGACTTTTTTTCCTAAGGTGGTAGGAATGAAACTCAGTGCGGGCTGGATGGGGTCCCCCCTGGGCACCGCAGACCTAAGCTTGTTTAACTCCTACCTCTTAAAGGGACCGAGAAAAAATGACCTTTTCTGCACTCCAATGTAAGTCAATGGGGCGATTTTTTGGCTATGTGCTAGAAATGAAATTCAGTGCGGATTGGATGACAGGCACCCTAGGCACCCAGGATCGGCTTTAGTTTCACGTGTATCTCTTAAGCCGGCAGAGAAAACCCACCTGATATGCGCTCCACACAATTGAATAGAGACGCCGTTGATTTTCTATGGGAATTGCAGAAATGACTTCTAAGCCTCAAAATAATGACTTTTTTTCCTAAGGTGGTAGGAATGAAACTCAGTGCGGGCTGGATGGGGTCCCCCCTGGGCACCGCAGACCTAAGCTTGTTTAACTCCTACCTCTTAAAGGGACCGAGAAAAAATGACCTTTTCTGCACTCCAATGTAAGTCAATGGGGCGATTTTTTGGCTATGTGCTAGAAATGAAATTCAGTGCGGATTGGATGACAGGCACCCTAGGCACCCAGGATCGGCTTTAGTTTCACGTGTATCTCTTAAGCCGGCAGAGAAAACCCACCTGATATGCGCTCCACACAATTGAATAGAGACGCCGTTGATTTTCTATGGGAATTGCAGAAATGACTTCTAAGCCTCAAAATAATGACTTTTTTTCCTAAGGTGGTAGGAATGAAACTCAGTGCGGGCTGGATGGGGTCCCCCCTGGGCACCGCAGACCTAAGCTTGTTTAACTCCTACCTCTTAAAGGGACCGAGAAAAAATGACCTTTTCTGCACTCCAATGTAAGTCAATGGGGCGATTTTTTGGCTATGTGCTAGAAATGAAATTCAGTGCGGATTGGATGACAGGCACCCTAGGCACCCAGGATCGGCTTTAGTTTCACGTGTATCTCTTAAGCCGGCAGAGAAAACCCACCTGATATGCGCTCCACACAATTGAATAGAGACGCCGTTGATTTTCTATGGGAATTGCAGAAATGACTTCTAAGCCTCAAAATAATGACTTTTTTTCCTAAGGTGGTAGGAATGAAACTCAGTGCGGGCTGGATGGGGTCCCCCCTGGGCACCGCAGACCTAAGCTTGTTTAACTCCTACCTCTTAAAGGGACCGAGAAAAAATGACCTTTTCTGCACTCCAATGTAAGTCAATGGGGCGATTTTTTGGCTATGTGCTAGAAATGAAATTCAGTGCGGATTGGATGACAGGCACCCTAGGCACCCAGGATCGGCTTTAGTTTCACGTGTATCTCTTAAGCCGGCAGAGAAAACCCACCTGATATGCGCTCCACACAATTGAATAGAGACGCCGTTGATTTTCTATGGGAATTGCAGAAATGACTTCTAAGCCTCAAAATAATGACTTTTTTTCCTAAGGTGGTAGGAATGAAACTCAGTGCGGGCTGGATGGGGTCCCCCCTGGGCACCGCAGACCTAAGCTTGTTTAACTCCTACCTCTTAAAGGGACCGAGAAAAAATGACCTTTTCTGCACTCCAATGTAAGTCAATGGGGCGATTTTTTGGCTATGTGCTAGAAATGAAATTCAGTGCGGATTGGATGACAGGCACCCTAGGCACCCAGGATCGGCTTTAGTTTCACGTGTATCTCTTAAGCCGGCAGAGAAAACCCACCTGATATGCGCTCCACACAATTGAATAGAGACGCCGTTGATTTTCTATGGGAATTGCAGAAATGACTTCTAAGCCTCAAAATAATGACTTTTTTTCCTAAGGTGGTAGGAATGAAACTCAGTGCGGGCTGGATGGGGTCCCCCCTGGGCACCGCAGACCTAAGCTTGTTTAACTCCTACCTCTTAAAGGGACCGAGAAAAAATGACCTTTTCTGCACTCCAATGTAAGTCAATGGGGCGATTTTTTGGCTATGTGCTAGAAATGAAATTCAGTGCGGATTGGATGACAGGCACCCTAGGCACCCAGGATCGGCTTTAGTTTCACGTGTATCTCTTAAGCCGGCAGAGAAAACCCACCTGATATGCGCTCCACACAATTGAATAGAGACGCCGTTGATTTTCTATGGGAATTGCAGAAATGACTTCTAAGCCTCAAAATAATGACTTTTTTTCCTAAGGTGGTAGGAATGAAACTCAGTGCGGGCTGGATGGGGTCCCCCCTGGGCACCGCAGACCTAAGCTTGTTTAACTCCTACCTCTTAAAGGGACCGAGAAAAAATGACCTTTTCTGCACTCCAATGTAAGTCAATGGGGCGATTTTTTGGCTATGTGCTAGAAATGAAATTCAGTGCGGATTGGATGACAGGCACCCTAGGCACCCAGGATCGGCTTTAGTTTCACGTGTATCTCTTAAGCCGGCAGAGAAAACCCACCTGATATGCGCTCCACACAATTGAATAGAGACGCCGTTGATTTTCTATGGGAATTGCAGAAATGACTTCTAAGCCTCAAAATAATGACTTTTTTTCCTAAGGTGGTAGGAATGAAACTCAGTGCGGGCTGGATGGGGTCCCCCCTGGGCACCGCAGACCTAAGCTTGTTTAACTCCTACCTCTTAAAGGGACCGAGAAAAAATGACCTTTTCTGCACTCCAATGTAAGTCAATGGGGCGATTTTTTGGCTATGTGCTAGAAATGAAATTCAGTGCGGATTGGATGACAGGCACCCTAGGCACCCAGGATCGGCTTTAGTTTCACGTGTATCTCTTAAGCCGGCAGAGAAAACCCACCTGATATGCGCTCCACACAATTGAATAGAGACGCCGTTGATTTTCTATGGGAATTGCAGAAATGACTTCTAAGCCTCAAAATAATGACTTTTTTTCCTAAGGTGGTAGGAATGAAACTCAGTGCGGGCTGGATGGGGTCCCCCCTGGGCACCGCAGACCTAAGCTTGTTTAACTCCTACCTCTTAAAGGGACCGAGAAAAAATGACCTTTTCTGCACTCCAATGTAAGTCAATGGGGCGATTTTTTGGCTATGTGCTAGAAATGAAATTCAGTGCGGATTGGATGACAGGCACCCTAGGCACCCAGGATCGGCTTTAGTTTCACGTGTATCTCTTAAGCCGGCAGAGAAAACCCACCTGATATGCGCTCCACACAATTGAATAGAGACGCCGTTGATTTTCTATGGGAATTGCAGAAATGACTTCTAAGCCTCAAAATAATGACTTTTTTTCCTAAGGTGGTAGGAATGAAACTCAGTGCGGGCTGGATGGGGTCCCCCCTGGGCACCGCAGACCTAAGCTTGTTTAACTCCTACCTCTTAAAGGGACCGAGAAAAAATGACCTTTTCTGCACTCCAATGTAAGTCAATGGGGCGATTTTTTGGCTATGTGCTAGAAATGAAATTCAGTGCGGATTGGATGACAGGCACCCTAGGCACCCAGGATCGGCTTTAGTTTCACGTGTATCTCTTAAGCCGGCAGAGAAAACCCACCTGATATGCGCTCCACACAATTGAATAGAGACGCCGTTGATTTTCTATGGGAATTGCAGAAATGACTTCTAAGCCTCAAAATAATGACTTTTTTTCCTAAGGTGGTAGGAATGAAACTCAGTGCGGGCTGGATGGGGTCCCCCCTGGGCACCGCAGACCTAAGCTTGTTTAACTCCTACCTCTTAAAGGGACCGAGAAAAAATGACCTTTTCTGCACTCCAATGTAAGTCAATGGGGCGATTTTTTGGCTATGTGCTAGAAATGAAATTCAGTGCGGATTGGATGACAGGCACCCTAGGCACCCAGGATCGGCTTTAGTTTCACGTGTATCTCTTAAGCCGGCAGAGAAAACCCACCTGATATGCGCTCCACACAATTGAATAGAGACGCCGTTGATTTTCTATGGGAATTGCAGAAATGACTTCTAAGCCTCAAAATAATGACTTTTTTTCCTAAGGTGGTAGGAATGAAACTCAGTGCGGGCTGGATGGGGTCCCCCCTGGGCACCGCAGACCTAAGCTTGTTTAACTCCTACCTCTTAAAGGGACCGAGAAAAAATGACCTTTTCTGCACTCCAATGTAAGTCAATGGGGCGATTTTTTGGCTATGTGCTAGAAATGAAATTCAGTGCGGATTGGATGACAGGCACCCTAGGCACCCAGGATCGGCTTTAGTTTCACGTGTATCTCTTAAGCCGGCAGAGAAAACCCACCTGATATGCGCTCCACACAATTGAATAGAGACGCCGTTGATTTTCTATGGGAATTGCAGAAATGACTTCTAAGCCTCAAAATAATGACTTTTTTTCCTAAGGTGGTAGGAATGAAACTCAGTGCGGGCTGGATGGGGTCCCCCCTGGGCACCGCAGACCTAAGCTTGTTTAACTCCTACCTCTTAAAGGGACCGAGAAAAAATGACCTTTTCTGCACTCCAATGTAAGTCAATGGGGCGATTTTTTGGCTATGTGCTAGAAATGAAATTCAGTGCGGATTGGATGACAGGCACCCTAGGCACCCAGGATCGGCTTTAGTTTCACGTGTATCTCTTAAGCCGGCAGAGAAAACCCACCTGATATGCGCTCCACACAATTGAATAGAGACGCCGTTGATTTTCTATGGGAATTGCAGAAATGACTTCTAAGCCTCAAAATAATGACTTTTTTTCCTAAGGTGGTAGGAATGAAACTCAGTGCGGGCTGGATGGGGTCCCCCCTGGGCACCGCAGACCTAAGCTTGTTTAACTCCTACCTCTTAAAGGGACCGAGAAAAAATGACCTTTTCTGCACTCCAATGTAAGTCAATGGGGCGATTTTTTGGCTATGTGCTAGAAATGAAATTCAGTGCGGATTGGATGACAGGCACCCTAGGCACCCAGGATCGGCTTTAGTTTCACGTGTATCTCTTAAGCCGGCAGAGAAAACCCACCTGATATGCGCTCCACACAATTGAATAGAGACGCCGTTGATTTTCTATGGGAATTGCAGAAATGACTTCTAAGCCTCAAAATAATGACTTTTTTTCCTAAGGTGGTAGGAATGAAACTCAGTGCGGGCTGGATGGGGTCCCCCCTGGGCACCGCAGACCTAAGCTTGTTTAACTCCTACCTCTTAAAGGGACCGAGAAAAAATGACCTTTTCTGCACTCCAATGTAAGTCAATGGGGCGATTTTTTGGCTATGTGCTAGAAATGAAATTCAGTGCGGATTGGATGACAGGCACCCTAGGCACCCAGGATCGGCTTTAGTTTCACGTGTATCTCTTAAGCCGGCAGAGAAAACCCACCTGATATGCGCTCCACACAATTGAATAGAGACGCCGTTGATTTTCTATGGGAATTGCAGAAATGACTTCTAAGCCTCAAAATAATGACTTTTTTTCCTAAGGTGGTAGGAATGAAACTCAGTGCGGGCTGGATGGGGTCCCCCCTGGGCACCGCAGACCTAAGCTTGTTTAACTCCTACCTCTTAAAGGGACCGAGAAAAAATGACCTTTTCTGCACTCCAATGTAAGTCAATGGGGCGATTTTTTGGCTATGTGCTAGAAATGAAATTCAGTGCGGATTGGATGACAGGCACCCTAGGCACCCAGGATCGGCTTTAGTTTCACGTGTATCTCTTAAGCCGGCAGAGAAAACCCACCTGATATGCGCTCCACACAATTGAATAGAGACGCCGTTGATTTTCTATGGGAATTGCAGAAATGACTTCTAAGCCTCAAAATAATGACTTTTTTTCCTAAGGTGGTAGGAATGAAACTCAGTGCGGGCTGGATGGGGTCCCCCCTGGGCACCGCAGACCTAAGCTTGTTTAACTCCTACCTCTTAAAGGGACCGAGAAAAAATGACCTTTTCTGCACTCCAATGTAAGTCAATGGGGCGATTTTTTGGCTATGTGCTAGAAATGAAATTCAGTGCGGATTGGATGACAGGCACCCTAGGCACCCAGGATCGGCTTTAGTTTCACGTGTATCTCTTAAGCCGGCAGAGAAAACCCACCTGATATGCGCTCCACACAATTGAATAGAGACGCCGTTGATTTTCTATGGGAATTGCAGAAATGACTTCTAAGCCTCAAAATAATGACTTTTTTTCCTAAGGTGGTAGGAATGAAACTCAGTGCGGGCTGGATGGGGTCCCCCCTGGGCACCGCAGACCTAAGCTTGTTTAACTCCTACCTCTTAAAGGGACCGAGAAAAAATGACCTTTTCTGCACTCCAATGTAAGTCAATGGGGCGATTTTTTGGCTATGTGCTAGAAATGAAATTCAGTGCGGATTGGATGACAGGCACCCTAGGCACCCAGGATCGGCTTTAGTTTCACGTGTATCTCTTAAGCCGGCAGAGAAAACCCACCTGATATGCGCTCCACACAATTGAATAGAGACGCCGTTGATTTTCTATGGGAATTGCAGAAATGACTTCTAAGCCTCAAAATAATGACTTTTTTTCCTAAGGTGGTAGGAATGAAACTCAGTGCGGGCTGGATGGGGTCCCCCCTGGGCACCGCAGACCTAAGCTTGTTTAACTCCTACCTCTTAAAGGGACCGAGAAAAAATGACCTTTTCTGCACTCCAATGTAAGTCAATGGGGCGATTTTTTGGCTATGTGCTAGAAATGAAATTCAGTGCGGATTGGATGACAGGCACCCTAGGCACCCAGGATCGGCTTTAGTTTCACGTGTATCTCTTAAGCCGGCAGAGAAAACCCACCTGATATGCGCTCCACACAATTGAATAGAGACGCCGTTGATTTTCTATGGGAATTGCAGAAATGACTTCTAAGCCTCAAAATAATGACTTTTTTTCCTAAGGTGGTAGGAATGAAACTCAGTGCGGGCTGGATGGGGTCCCCCCTGGGCACCGCAGACCTAAGCTTGTTTAACTCCTACCTCTTAAAGGGACCGAGAAAAAATGACCTTTTCTGCACTCCAATGTAAGTCAATGGGGCGATTTTTTGGCTATGTGCTAGAAATGAAATTCAGTGCGGATTGGATGACAGGCACCCTAGGCACCCAGGATCGGCTTTAGTTTCACGTGTATCTCTTAAGCCGGCAGAGAAAACCCACCTGATATGCGCTCCACACAATTGAATAGAGACGCCGTTGATTTTCTATGGGAATTGCAGAAATGACTTCTAAGCCTCAAAATAATGACTTTTTTTCCTAAGGTGGTAGGAATGAAACTCAGTGCGGGCTGGATGGGGTCCCCCCTGGGCACCGCAGACCTAAGCTTGTTTAACTCCTACCTCTTAAAGGGACCGAGAAAAAATGACCTTTTCTGCACTCCAATGTAAGTCAATGGGGCGATTTTTTGGCTATGTGCTAGAAATGAAATTCAGTGCGGATTGGATGACAGGCACCCTAGGCACCCAGGATCGGCTTTAGTTTCACGTGTATCTCTTAAGCCGGCAGAGAAAACCCACCTGATATGCGCTCCACACAATTGAATAGAGACGCCGTTGATTTTCTATGGGAATTGCAGAAATGACTTCTAAGCCTCAAAATAATGACTTTTTTTCCTAAGGTGGTAGGAATGAAACTCAGTGCGGGCTGGATGGGGTCCCCCCTGGGCACCGCAGACCTAAGCTTGTTTAACTCCTACCTCTTAAAGGGACCGAGAAAAAATGACCTTTTCTGCACTCCAATGTAAGTCAATGGGGCGATTTTTTGGCTATGTGCTAGAAATGAAATTCAGTGCGGATTGGATGACAGGCACCCTAGGCACCCAGGATCGGCTTTAGTTTCACGTGTATCTCTTAAGCCGGCAGAGAAAACCCACCTGATATGCGCTCCACACAATTGAATAGAGACGCCGTTGATTTTCTATGGGAATTGCAGAAATGACTTCTAAGCCTCAAAATAATGACTTTTTTTCCTAAGGTGGTAGGAATGAAACTCAGTGCGGGCTGGATGGGGTCCCCCCTGGGCACCGCAGACCTAAGCTTGTTTAACTCCTACCTCTTAAAGGGACCGAGAAAAAATGACCTTTTCTGCACTCCAATGTAAGTCAATGGGGCGATTTTTTGGCTATGTGCTAGAAATGAAATTCAGTGCGGATTGGATGACAGGCACCCTAGGCACCCAGGATCGGCTTTAGTTTCACGTGTATCTCTTAAGCCGGCAGAGAAAACCCACCTGATATGCGCTCCACACAATTGAATAGAGACGCCGTTGATTTTCTATGGGAATTGCAGAAATGACTTCTAAGCCTCAAAATAATGACTTTTTTTCCTAAGGTGGTAGGAATGAAACTCAGTGCGGGCTGGATGGGGTCCCCCCTGGGCACCGCAGACCTAAGCTTGTTTAACTCCTACCTCTTAAAGGGACCGAGAAAAAATGACCTTTTCTGCACTCCAATGTAAGTCAATGGGGCGATTTTTTGGCTATGTGCTAGAAATGAAATTCAGTGCGGATTGGATGACAGGCACCCTAGGCACCCAGGATCGGCTTTAGTTTCACGTGTATCTCTTAAGCCGGCAGAGAAAACCCACCTGATATGCGCTCCACACAATTGAATAGAGACGCCGTTGATTTTCTATGGGAATTGCAGAAATGACTTCTAAGCCTCAAAATAATGACTTTTTTTCCTAAGGTGGTAGGAATGAAACTCAGTGCGGGCTGGATGGGGTCCCCCCTGGGCACCGCAGACCTAAGCTTGTTTAACTCCTACCTCTTAAAGGGACCGAGAAAAAATGACCTTTTCTGCACTCCAATGTAAGTCAATGGGGCGATTTTTTGGCTATGTGCTAGAAATGAAATTCAGTGCGGATTGGATGACAGGCACCCTAGGCACCCAGGATCGGCTTTAGTTTCACGTGTATCTCTTAAGCCGGCAGAGAAAACCCACCTGATATGCGCTCCACACAATTGAATAGAGACGCCGTTGATTTTCTATGGGAATTGCAGAAATGACTTCTAAGCCTCAAAATAATGACTTTTTTTCCTAAGGTGGTAGGAATGAAACTCAGTGCGGGCTGGATGGGGTCCCCCCTGGGCACCGCAGACCTAAGCTTGTTTAACTCCTACCTCTTAAAGGGACCGAGAAAAAATGACCTTTTCTGCACTCCAATGTAAGTCAATGGGGCGATTTTTTGGCTATGTGCTAGAAATGAAATTCAGTGCGGATTGGATGACAGGCACCCTAGGCACCCAGGATCGGCTTTAGTTTCACGTGTATCTCTTAAGCCGGCAGAGAAAACCCACCTGATATGCGCTCCACACAATTGAATAGAGACGCCGTTGATTTTCTATGGGAATTGCAGAAATGACTTCTAAGCCTCAAAATAATGACTTTTTTTCCTAAGGTGGTAGGAATGAAACTCAGTGCGGGCTGGATGGGGTCCCCCCTGGGCACCGCAGACCTAAGCTTGTTTAACTCCTACCTCTTAAAGGGACCGAGAAAAAATGACCTTTTCTGCACTCCAATGTAAGTCAATGGGGCGATTTTTTGGCTATGTGCTAGAAATGAAATTCAGTGCGGATTGGATGACAGGCACCCTAGGCACCCAGGATCGGCTTTAGTTTCACGTGTATCTCTTAAGCCGGCAGAGAAAACCCACCTGATATGCGCTCCACACAATTGAATAGAGACGCCGTTGATTTTCTATGGGAATTGCAGAAATGACTTCTAAGCCTCAAAATAATGACTTTTTTTCCTAAGGTGGTAGGAATGAAACTCAGTGCGGGCTGGATGGGGTCCCCCCTGGGCACCGCAGACCTAAGCTTGTTTAACTCCTACCTCTTAAAGGGACCGAGAAAAAATGACCTTTTCTGCACTCCAATGTAAGTCAATGGGGCGATTTTTTGGCTATGTGCTAGAAATGAAATTCAGTGCGGATTGGATGACAGGCACCCTAGGCACCCAGGATCGGCTTTAGTTTCACGTGTATCTCTTAAGCCGGCAGAGAAAACCCACCTGATATGCGCTCCACACAATTGAATAGAGACGCCGTTGATTTTCTATGGGAATTGCAGAAATGACTTCTAAGCCTCAAAATAATGACTTTTTTTCCTAAGGTGGTAGGAATGAAACTCAGTGCGGGCTGGATGGGGTCCCCCCTGGGCACCGCAGACCTAAGCTTGTTTAACTCCTACCTCTTAAAGGGACCGAGAAAAAATGACCTTTTCTGCACTCCAATGTAAGTCAATGGGGCGATTTTTTGGCTATGTGCTAGAAATGAAATTCAGTGCGGATTGGATGACAGGCACCCTAGGCACCCAGGATCGGCTTTAGTTTCACGTGTATCTCTTAAGCCGGCAGAGAAAACCCACCTGATATGCGCTCCACACAATTGAATAGAGACGCCGTTGATTTTCTATGGGAATTGCAGAAATGACTTCTAAGCCTCAAAATAATGACTTTTTTTCCTAAGGTGGTAGGAATGAAACTCAGTGCGGGCTGGATGGGGTCCCCCCTGGGCACCGCAGACCTAAGCTTGTTTAACTCCTACCTCTTAAAGGGACCGAGAAAAAATGACCTTTTCTGCACTCCAATGTAAGTCAATGGGGCGATTTTTTGGCTATGTGCTAGAAATGAAATTCAGTGCGGATTGGATGACAGGCACCCTAGGCACCCAGGATCGGCTTTAGTTTCACGTGTATCTCTTAAGCCGGCAGAGAAAACCCACCTGATATGCGCTCCACACAATTGAATAGAGACGCCGTTGATTTTCTATGGGAATTGCAGAAATGACTTCTAAGCCTCAAAATAATGACTTTTTTTCCTAAGGTGGTAGGAATGAAACTCAGTGCGGGCTGGATGGGGTCCCCCCTGGGCACCGCAGACCTAAGCTTGTTTAACTCCTACCTCTTAAAGGGACCGAGAAAAAATGACCTTTTCTGCACTCCAATGTAAGTCAATGGGGCGATTTTTTGGCTATGTGCTAGAAATGAAATTCAGTGCGGATTGGATGACAGGCACCCTAGGCACCCAGGATCGGCTTTAGTTTCACGTGTATCTCTTAAGCCGGCAGAGAAAACCCACCTGATATGCGCTCCACACAATTGAATAGAGACGCCGTTGATTTTCTATGGGAATTGCAGAAATGACTTCTAAGCCTCAAAATAATGACTTTTTTTCCTAAGGTGGTAGGAATGAAACTCAGTGCGGGCTGGATGGGGTCCCCCCTGGGCACCGCAGACCTAAGCTTGTTTAACTCCTACCTCTTAAAGGGACCGAGAAAAAATGACCTTTTCTGCACTCCAATGTAAGTCAATGGGGCGATTTTTTGGCTATGTGCTAGAAATGAAATTCAGTGCGGATTGGATGACAGGCACCCTAGGCACCCAGGATCGGCTTTAGTTTCACGTGTATCTCTTAAGCCGGCAGAGAAAACCCACCTGATATGCGCTCCACACAATTGAATAGAGACGCCGTTGATTTTCTATGGGAATTGCAGAAATGACTTCTAAGCCTCAAAATAATGACTTTTTTTCCTAAGGTGGTAGGAATGAAACTCAGTGCGGGCTGGATGGGGTCCCCCCTGGGCACCGCAGACCTAAGCTTGTTTAACTCCTACCTCTTAAAGGGACCGAGAAAAAATGACCTTTTCTGCACTCCAATGTAAGTCAATGGGGCGATTTTTTGGCTATGTGCTAGAAATGAAATTCAGTGCGGATTGGATGACAGGCACCCTAGGCACCCAGGATCGGCTTTAGTTTCACGTGTATCTCTTAAGCCGGCAGAGAAAACCCACCTGATATGCGCTCCACACAATTGAATAGAGACGCCGTTGATTTTCTATGGGAATTGCAGAAATGACTTCTAAGCCTCAAAATAATGACTTTTTTTCCTAAGGTGGTAGGAATGAAACTCAGTGCGGGCTGGATGGGGTCCCCCCTGGGCACCGCAGACCTAAGCTTGTTTAACTCCTACCTCTTAAAGGGACCGAGAAAAAATGACCTTTTCTGCACTCCAATGTAAGTCAATGGGGCGATTTTTTGGCTATGTGCTAGAAATGAAATTCAGTGCGGATTGGATGACAGGCACCCTAGGCACCCAGGATCGGCTTTAGTTTCACGTGTATCTCTTAAGCCGGCAGAGAAAACCCACCTGATATGCGCTCCACACAATTGAATAGAGACGCCGTTGATTTTCTATGGGAATTGCAGAAATGACTTCTAAGCCTCAAAATAATGACTTTTTTTCCTAAGGTGGTAGGAATGAAACTCAGTGCGGGCTGGATGGGGTCCCCCCTGGGCACCGCAGACCTAAGCTTGTTTAACTCCTACCTCTTAAAGGGACCGAGAAAAAATGACCTTTTCTGCACTCCAATGTAAGTCAATGGGGCGATTTTTTGGCTATGTGCTAGAAATGAAATTCAGTGCGGATTGGATGACAGGCACCCTAGGCACCCAGGATCGGCTTTAGTTTCACGTGTATCTCTTAAGCCGGCAGAGAAAACCCACCTGATATGCGCTCCACACAATTGAATAGAGACGCCGTTGATTTTCTATGGGAATTGCAGAAATGACTTCTAAGCCTCAAAATAATGACTTTTTTTCCTAAGGTGGTAGGAATGAAACTCAGTGCGGGCTGGATGGGGTCCCCCCTGGGCACCGCAGACCTAAGCTTGTTTAACTCCTACCTCTTAAAGGGACCGAGAAAAAATGACCTTTTCTGCACTCCAATGTAAGTCAATGGGGCGATTTTTTGGCTATGTGCTAGAAATGAAATTCAGTGCGGATTGGATGACAGGCACCCTAGGCACCCAGGATCGGCTTTAGTTTCACGTGTATCTCTTAAGCCGGCAGAGAAAACCCACCTGATATGCGCTCCACACAATTGAATAGAGACGCCGTTGATTTTCTATGGGAATTGCAGAAATGACTTCTAAGCCTCAAAATAATGACTTTTTTTCCTAAGGTGGTAGGAATGAAACTCAGTGCGGGCTGGATGGGGTCCCCCCTGGGCACCGCAGACCTAAGCTTGTTTAACTCCTACCTCTTAAAGGGACCGAGAAAAAATGACCTTTTCTGCACTCCAATGTAAGTCAATGGGGCGATTTTTTGGCTATGTGCTAGAAATGAAATTCAGTGCGGATTGGATGACAGGCACCCTAGGCACCCAGGATCGGCTTTAGTTTCACGTGTATCTCTTAAGCCGGCAGAGAAAACCCACCTGATATGCGCTCCACACAATTGAATAGAGACGCCGTTGATTTTCTATGGGAATTGCAGAAATGACTTCTAAGCCTCAAAATAATGACTTTTTTTCCTAAGGTGGTAGGAATGAAACTCAGTGCGGGCTGGATGGGGTCCCCCCTGGGCACCGCAGACCTAAGCTTGTTTAACTCCTACCTCTTAAAGGGACCGAGAAAAAATGACCTTTTCTGCACTCCAATGTAAGTCAATGGGGCGATTTTTTGGCTATGTGCTAGAAATGAAATTCAGTGCGGATTGGATGACAGGCACCCTAGGCACCCAGGATCGGCTTTAGTTTCACGTGTATCTCTTAAGCCGGCAGAGAAAACCCACCTGATATGCGCTCCACACAATTGAATAGAGACGCCGTTGATTTTCTATGGGAATTGCAGAAATGACTTCTAAGCCTCAAAATAATGACTTTTTTTCCTAAGGTGGTAGGAATGAAACTCAGTGCGGGCTGGATGGGGTCCCCCCTGGGCACCGCAGACCTAAGCTTGTTTAACTCCTACCTCTTAAAGGGACCGAGAAAAAATGACCTTTTCTGCACTCCAATGTAAGTCAATGGGGCGATTTTTTGGCTATGTGCTAGAAATGAAATTCAGTGCGGATTGGATGACAGGCACCCTAGGCACCCAGGATCGGCTTTAGTTTCACGTGTATCTCTTAAGCCGGCAGAGAAAACCCACCTGATATGCGCTCCACACAATTGAATAGAGACGCCGTTGATTTTCTATGGGAATTGCAGAAATGACTTCTAAGCCTCAAAATAATGACTTTTTTTCCTAAGGTGGTAGGAATGAAACTCAGTGCGGGCTGGATGGGGTCCCCCCTGGGCACCGCAGACCTAAGCTTGTTTAACTCCTACCTCTTAAAGGGACCGAGAAAAAATGACCTTTTCTGCACTCCAATGTAAGTCAATGGGGCGATTTTTTGGCTATGTGCTAGAAATGAAATTCAGTGCGGATTGGATGACAGGCACCCTAGGCACCCAGGATCGGCTTTAGTTTCACGTGTATCTCTTAAGCCGGCAGAGAAAACCCACCTGATATGCGCTCCACACAATTGAATAGAGACGCCGTTGATTTTCTATGGGAATTGCAGAAATGACTTCTAAGCCTCAAAATAATGACTTTTTTTCCTAAGGTGGTAGGAATGAAACTCAGTGCGGGCTGGATGGGGTCCCCCCTGGGCACCGCAGACCTAAGCTTGTTTAACTCCTACCTCTTAAAGGGACCGAGAAAAAATGACCTTTTCTGCACTCCAATGTAAGTCAATGGGGCGATTTTTTGGCTATGTGCTAGAAATGAAATTCAGTGCGGATTGGATGACAGGCACCCTAGGCACCCAGGATCGGCTTTAGTTTCACGTGTATCTCTTAAGCCGGCAGAGAAAACCCACCTGATATGCGCTCCACACAATTGAATAGAGACGCCGTTGATTTTCTATGGGAATTGCAGAAATGACTTCTAAGCCTCAAAATAATGACTTTTTTTCCTAAGGTGGTAGGAATGAAACTCAGTGCGGGCTGGATGGGGTCCCCCCTGGGCACCGCAGACCTAAGCTTGTTTAACTCCTACCTCTTAAAGGGACCGAGAAAAAATGACCTTTTCTGCACTCCAATGTAAGTCAATGGGGCGATTTTTTGGCTATGTGCTAGAAATGAAATTCAGTGCGGATTGGATGACAGGCACCCTAGGCACCCAGGATCGGCTTTAGTTTCACGTGTATCTCTTAAGCCGGCAGAGAAAACCCACCTGATATGCGCTCCACACAATTGAATAGAGACGCCGTTGATTTTCTATGGGAATTGCAGAAATGACTTCTAAGCCTCAAAATAATGACTTTTTTTCCTAAGGTGGTAGGAATGAAACTCAGTGCGGGCTGGATGGGGTCCCCCCTGGGCACCGCAGACCTAAGCTTGTTTAACTCCTACCTCTTAAAGGGACCGAGAAAAAATGACCTTTTCTGCACTCCAATGTAAGTCAATGGGGCGATTTTTTGGCTATGTGCTAGAAATGAAATTCAGTGCGGATTGGATGACAGGCACCCTAGGCACCCAGGATCGGCTTTAGTTTCACGTGTATCTCTTAAGCCGGCAGAGAAAACCCACCTGATATGCGCTCCACACAATTGAATAGAGACGCCGTTGATTTTCTATGGGAATTGCAGAAATGACTTCTAAGCCTCAAAATAATGACTTTTTTTCCTAAGGTGGTAGGAATGAAACTCAGTGCGGGCTGGATGGGGTCCCCCCTGGGCACCGCAGACCTAAGCTTGTTTAACTCCTACCTCTTAAAGGGACCGAGAAAAAATGACCTTTTCTGCACTCCAATGTAAGTCAATGGGGCGATTTTTTGGCTATGTGCTAGAAATGAAATTCAGTGCGGATTGGATGACAGGCACCCTAGGCACCCAGGATCGGCTTTAGTTTCACGTGTATCTCTTAAGCCGGCAGAGAAAACCCACCTGATATGCGCTCCACACAATTGAATAGAGACGCCGTTGATTTTCTATGGGAATTGCAGAAATGACTTCTAAGCCTCAAAATAATGACTTTTTTTCCTAAGGTGGTAGGAATGAAACTCAGTGCGGGCTGGATGGGGTCCCCCCTGGGCACCGCAGACCTAAGCTTGTTTAACTCCTACCTCTTAAAGGGACCGAGAAAAAATGACCTTTTCTGCACTCCAATGTAAGTCAATGGGGCGATTTTTTGGCTATGTGCTAGAAATGAAATTCAGTGCGGATTGGATGACAGGCACCCTAGGCACCCAGGATCGGCTTTAGTTTCACGTGTATCTCTTAAGCCGGCAGAGAAAACCCACCTGATATGCGCTCCACACAATTGAATAGAGACGCCGTTGATTTTCTATGGGAATTGCAGAAATGACTTCTAAGCCTCAAAATAATGACTTTTTTTCCTAAGGTGGTAGGAATGAAACTCAGTGCGGGCTGGATGGGGTCCCCCCTGGGCACCGCAGACCTAAGCTTGTTTAACTCCTACCTCTTAAAGGGACCGAGAAAAAATGACCTTTTCTGCACTCCAATGTAAGTCAATGGGGCGATTTTTTGGCTATGTGCTAGAAATGAAATTCAGTGCGGATTGGATGACAGGCACCCTAGGCACCCAGGATCGGCTTTAGTTTCACGTGTATCTCTTAAGCCGGCAGAGAAAACCCACCTGATATGCGCTCCACACAATTGAATAGAGACGCCGTTGATTTTCTATGGGAATTGCAGAAATGACTTCTAAGCCTCAAAATAATGACTTTTTTTCCTAAGGTGGTAGGAATGAAACTCAGTGCGGGCTGGATGGGGTCCCCCCTGGGCACCGCAGACCTAAGCTTGTTTAACTCCTACCTCTTAAAGGGACCGAGAAAAAATGACCTTTTCTGCACTCCAATGTAAGTCAATGGGGCGATTTTTTGGCTATGTGCTAGAAATGAAATTCAGTGCGGATTGGATGACAGGCACCCTAGGCACCCAGGATCGGCTTTAGTTTCACGTGTATCTCTTAAGCCGGCAGAGAAAACCCACCTGATATGCGCTCCACACAATTGAATAGAGACGCCGTTGATTTTCTATGGGAATTGCAGAAATGACTTCTAAGCCTCAAAATAATGACTTTTTTTCCTAAGGTGGTAGGAATGAAACTCAGTGCGGGCTGGATGGGGTCCCCCCTGGGCACCGCAGACCTAAGCTTGTTTAACTCCTACCTCTTAAAGGGACCGAGAAAAAATGACCTTTTCTGCACTCCAATGTAAGTCAATGGGGCGATTTTTTGGCTATGTGCTAGAAATGAAATTCAGTGCGGATTGGATGACAGGCACCCTAGGCACCCAGGATCGGCTTTAGTTTCACGTGTATCTCTTAAGCCGGCAGAGAAAACCCACCTGATATGCGCTCCACACAATTGAATAGAGACGCCGTTGATTTTCTATGGGAATTGCAGAAATGACTTCTAAGCCTCAAAATAATGACTTTTTTTCCTAAGGTGGTAGGAATGAAACTCAGTGCGGGCTGGATGGGGTCCCCCCTGGGCACCGCAGACCTAAGCTTGTTTAACTCCTACCTCTTAAAGGGACCGAGAAAAAATGACCTTTTCTGCACTCCAATGTAAGTCAATGGGGCGATTTTTTGGCTATGTGCTAGAAATGAAATTCAGTGCGGATTGGATGACAGGCACCCTAGGCACCCAGGATCGGCTTTAGTTTCACGTGTATCTCTTAAGCCGGCAGAGAAAACCCACCTGATATGCGCTCCACACAATTGAATAGAGACGCCGTTGATTTTCTATGGGAATTGCAGAAATGACTTCTAAGCCTCAAAATAATGACTTTTTTTCCTAAGGTGGTAGGAATGAAACTCAGTGCGGGCTGGATGGGGTCCCCCCTGGGCACCGCAGACCTAAGCTTGTTTAACTCCTACCTCTTAAAGGGACCGAGAAAAAATGACCTTTTCTGCACTCCAATGTAAGTCAATGGGGCGATTTTTTGGCTATGTGCTAGAAATGAAATTCAGTGCGGATTGGATGACAGGCACCCTAGGCACCCAGGATCGGCTTTAGTTTCACGTGTATCTCTTAAGCCGGCAGAGAAAACCCACCTGATATGCGCTCCACACAATTGAATAGAGACGCCGTTGATTTTCTATGGGAATTGCAGAAATGACTTCTAAGCCTCAAAATAATGACTTTTTTTCCTAAGGTGGTAGGAATGAAACTCAGTGCGGGCTGGATGGGGTCCCCCCTGGGCACCGCAGACCTAAGCTTGTTTAACTCCTACCTCTTAAAGGGACCGAGAAAAAATGACCTTTTCTGCACTCCAATGTAAGTCAATGGGGCGATTTTTTGGCTATGTGCTAGAAATGAAATTCAGTGCGGATTGGATGACAGGCACCCTAGGCACCCAGGATCGGCTTTAGTTTCACGTGTATCTCTTAAGCCGGCAGAGAAAACCCACCTGATATGCGCTCCACACAATTGAATAGAGACGCCG
Organism: Dendropsophus ebraccatus; assembly: GCF_027789765.1. Taxonomy (NCBI): domain Eukaryota; kingdom Metazoa; phylum Chordata; class Amphibia; order Anura; family Hylidae; genus Dendropsophus; species Dendropsophus ebraccatus. The sequence continues at coordinate 109,977 of NW_027209862.1, read as the reverse complement.
TTGATTTTCTATGGGAATTGCAGAAATGACTTCTAAGCCTCAAAATAATGACTTTTTTTCCTAAGGTGGTAGGAATGAAACTCAGTGCGGGCTGGATGGGGTCCCCCCTGGGCACCGCAGACCTAAGCTTGTTTAACTCCTACCTCTTAAAGGGACCGAGAAAAAATGACCTTTTCTGCACTCCAATGTAAGTCAATGGGGCGATTTTTTGGCTATGTGCTAGAAATGAAATTCAGTGCGGATTGGATGACAGGCACCCTAGGCACCCAGGATCGGCTTTAGTTTCACGTGTATCTCTTAAGCCGGCAGAGAAAACCCACCTGATATGCGCTCCACACAATTGAATAGAGACGCCGTTGATTTTCTATGGGAATTGCAGAAATGACTTCTAAGCCTCAAAATAATGACTTTTTTTCCTAAGGTGGTAGGAATGAAACTCAGTGCGGGCTGGATGGGGTCCCCCCTGGGCACCGCAGACCTAAGCTTGTTTAACTCCTACCTCTTAAAGGGACCGAGAAAAAATGACCTTTTCTGCACTCCAATGTAAGTCAATGGGGCGATTTTTTGGCTATGTGCTAGAAATGAAATTCAGTGCGGATTGGATGACAGGCACCCTAGGCACCCAGGATCGGCTTTAGTTTCACGTGTATCTCTTAAGCCGGCAGAGAAAACCCACCTGATATGCGCTCCACACAATTGAATAGAGACGCCGTTGATTTTCTATGGGAATTGCAGAAATGACTTCTAAGCCTCAAAATAATGACTTTTTTTCCTAAGGTGGTAGGAATGAAACTCAGTGCGGGCTGGATGGGGTCCCCCCTGGGCACCGCAGACCTAAGCTTGTTTAACTCCTACCTCTTAAAGGGACCGAGAAAAAATGACCTTTTCTGCACTCCAATGTAAGTCAATGGGGCGATTTTTTGGCTATGTGCTAGAAATGAAATTCAGTGCGGATTGGATGACAGGCACCCTAGGCACCCAGGATCGGCTTTAGTTTCACGTGTATCTCTTAAGCCGGCAGAGAAAACCCACCTGATATGCGCTCCACACAATTGAATAGAGACGCCGTTGATTTTCTATGGGAATTGCAGAAATGACTTCTAAGCCTCAAAATAATGACTTTTTTTCCTAAGGTGGTAGGAATGAAACTCAGTGCGGGCTGGATGGGGTCCCCCCTGGGCACCGCAGACCTAAGCTTGTTTAACTCCTACCTCTTAAAGGGACCGAGAAAAAATGACCTTTTCTGCACTCCAATGTAAGTCAATGGGGCGATTTTTTGGCTATGTGCTAGAAATGAAATTCAGTGCGGATTGGATGACAGGCACCCTAGGCACCCAGGATCGGCTTTAGTTTCACGTGTATCTCTTAAGCCGGCAGAGAAAACCCACCTGATATGCGCTCCACACAATTGAATAGAGACGCCGTTGATTTTCTATGGGAATTGCAGAAATGACTTCTAAGCCTCAAAATAATGACTTTTTTTCCTAAGGTGGTAGGAATGAAACTCAGTGCGGGCTGGATGGGGTCCCCCCTGGGCACCGCAGACCTAAGCTTGTTTAACTCCTACCTCTTAAAGGGACCGAGAAAAAATGACCTTTTCTGCACTCCAATGTAAGTCAATGGGGCGATTTTTTGGCTATGTGCTAGAAATGAAATTCAGTGCGGATTGGATGACAGGCACCCTAGGCACCCAGGATCGGCTTTAGTTTCACGTGTATCTCTTAAGCCGGCAGAGAAAACCCACCTGATATGCGCTCCACACAATTGAATAGAGACGCCGTTGATTTTCTATGGGAATTGCAGAAATGACTTCTAAGCCTCAAAATAATGACTTTTTTTCCTAAGGTGGTAGGAATGAAACTCAGTGCGGGCTGGATGGGGTCCCCCCTGGGCACCGCAGACCTAAGCTTGTTTAACTCCTACCTCTTAAAGGGACCGAGAAAAAATGACCTTTTCTGCACTCCAATGTAAGTCAATGGGGCGATTTTTTGGCTATGTGCTAGAAATGAAATTCAGTGCGGATTGGATGACAGGCACCCTAGGCACCCAGGATCGGCTTTAGTTTCACGTGTATCTCTTAAGCCGGCAGAGAAAACCCACCTGATATGCGCTCCACACAATTGAATAGAGACGCCGTTGATTTTCTATGGGAATTGCAGAAATGACTTCTAAGCCTCAAAATAATGACTTTTTTTCCTAAGGTGGTAGGAATGAAACTCAGTGCGGGCTGGATGGGGTCCCCCCTGGGCACCGCAGACCTAAGCTTGTTTAACTCCTACCTCTTAAAGGGACCGAGAAAAAATGACCTTTTCTGCACTCCAATGTAAGTCAATGGGGCGATTTTTTGGCTATGTGCTAGAAATGAAATTCAGTGCGGATTGGATGACAGGCACCCTAGGCACCCAGGATCGGCTTTAGTTTCACGTGTATCTCTTAAGCCGGCAGAGAAAACCCACCTGATATGCGCTCCACACAATTGAATAGAGACGCCGTTGATTTTCTATGGGAATTGCAGAAATGACTTCTAAGCCTCAAAATAATGACTTTTTTTCCTAAGGTGGTAGGAATGAAACTCAGTGCGGGCTGGATGGGGTCCCCCCTGGGCACCGCAGACCTAAGCTTGTTTAACTCCTACCTCTTAAAGGGACCGAGAAAAAATGACCTTTTCTGCACTCCAATGTAAGTCAATGGGGCGATTTTTTGGCTATGTGCTAGAAATGAAATTCAGTGCGGATTGGATGACAGGCACCCTAGGCACCCAGGATCGGCTTTAGTTTCACGTGTATCTCTTAAGCCGGCAGAGAAAACCCACCTGATATGCGCTCCACACAATTGAATAGAGACGCCGTTGATTTTCTATGGGAATTGCAGAAATGACTTCTAAGCCTCAAAATAATGACTTTTTTTCCTAAGGTGGTAGGAATGAAACTCAGTGCGGGCTGGATGGGGTCCCCCCTGGGCACCGCAGACCTAAGCTTGTTTAACTCCTACCTCTTAAAGGGACCGAGAAAAAATGACCTTTTCTGCACTCCAATGTAAGTCAATGGGGCGATTTTTTGGCTATGTGCTAGAAATGAAATTCAGTGCGGATTGGATGACAGGCACCCTAGGCACCCAGGATCGGCTTTAGTTTCACGTGTATCTCTTAAGCCGGCAGAGAAAACCCACCTGATATGCGCTCCACACAATTGAATAGAGACGCCGTTGATTTTCTATGGGAATTGCAGAAATGACTTCTAAGCCTCAAAATAATGACTTTTTTTCCTAAGGTGGTAGGAATGAAACTCAGTGCGGGCTGGATGGGGTCCCCCCTGGGCACCGCAGACCTAAGCTTGTTTAACTCCTACCTCTTAAAGGGACCGAGAAAAAATGACCTTTTCTGCACTCCAATGTAAGTCAATGGGGCGATTTTTTGGCTATGTGCTAGAAATGAAATTCAGTGCGGATTGGATGACAGGCACCCTAGGCACCCAGGATCGGCTTTAGTTTCACGTGTATCTCTTAAGCCGGCAGAGAAAACCCACCTGATATGCGCTCCACACAATTGAATAGAGACGCCGTTGATTTTCTATGGGAATTGCAGAAATGACTTCTAAGCCTCAAAATAATGACTTTTTTTCCTAAGGTGGTAGGAATGAAACTCAGTGCGGGCTGGATGGGGTCCCCCCTGGGCACCGCAGACCTAAGCTTGTTTAACTCCTACCTCTTAAAGGGACCGAGAAAAAATGACCTTTTCTGCACTCCAATGTAAGTCAATGGGGCGATTTTTTGGCTATGTGCTAGAAATGAAATTCAGTGCGGATTGGATGACAGGCACCCTAGGCACCCAGGATCGGCTTTAGTTTCACGTGTATCTCTTAAGCCGGCAGAGAAAACCCACCTGATATGCGCTCCACACAATTGAATAGAGACGCCGTTGATTTTCTATGGGAATTGCAGAAATGACTTCTAAGCCTCAAAATAATGACTTTTTTTCCTAAGGTGGTAGGAATGAAACTCAGTGCGGGCTGGATGGGGTCCCCCCTGGGCACCGCAGACCTAAGCTTGTTTAACTCCTACCTCTTAAAGGGACCGAGAAAAAATGACCTTTTCTGCACTCCAATGTAAGTCAATGGGGCGATTTTTTGGCTATGTGCTAGAAATGAAATTCAGTGCGGATTGGATGACAGGCACCCTAGGCACCCAGGATCGGCTTTAGTTTCACGTGTATCTCTTAAGCCGGCAGAGAAAACCCACCTGATATGCGCTCCACACAATTGAATAGAGACGCCGTTGATTTTCTATGGGAATTGCAGAAATGACTTCTAAGCCTCAAAATAATGACTTTTTTTCCTAAGGTGGTAGGAATGAAACTCAGTGCGGGCTGGATGGGGTCCCCCCTGGGCACCGCAGACCTAAGCTTGTTTAACTCCTACCTCTTAAAGGGACCGAGAAAAAATGACCTTTTCTGCACTCCAATGTAAGTCAATGGGGCGATTTTTTGGCTATGTGCTAGAAATGAAATTCAGTGCGGATTGGATGACAGGCACCCTAGGCACCCAGGATCGGCTTTAGTTTCACGTGTATCTCTTAAGCCGGCAGAGAAAACCCACCTGATATGCGCTCCACACAATTGAATAGAGACGCCGTTGATTTTCTATGGGAATTGCAGAAATGACTTCTAAGCCTCAAAATAATGACTTTTTTTCCTAAGGTGGTAGGAATGAAACTCAGTGCGGGCTGGATGGGGTCCCCCCTGGGCACCGCAGACCTAAGCTTGTTTAACTCCTACCTCTTAAAGGGACCGAGAAAAAATGACCTTTTCTGCACTCCAATGTAAGTCAATGGGGCGATTTTTTGGCTATGTGCTAGAAATGAAATTCAGTGCGGATTGGATGACAGGCACCCTAGGCACCCAGGATCGGCTTTAGTTTCACGTGTATCTCTTAAGCCGGCAGAGAAAACCCACCTGATATGCGCTCCACACAATTGAATAGAGACGCCGTTGATTTTCTATGGGAATTGCAGAAATGACTTCTAAGCCTCAAAATAATGACTTTTTTTCCTAAGGTGGTAGGAATGAAACTCAGTGCGGGCTGGATGGGGTCCCCCCTGGGCACCGCAGACCTAAGCTTGTTTAACTCCTACCTCTTAAAGGGACCGAGAAAAAATGACCTTTTCTGCACTCCAATGTAAGTCAATGGGGCGATTTTTTGGCTATGTGCTAGAAATGAAATTCAGTGCGGATTGGATGACAGGCACCCTAGGCACCCAGGATCGGCTTTAGTTTCACGTGTATCTCTTAAGCCGGCAGAGAAAACCCACCTGATATGCGCTCCACACAATTGAATAGAGACGCCGTTGATTTTCTATGGGAATTGCAGAAATGACTTCTAAGCCTCAAAATAATGACTTTTTTTCCTAAGGTGGTAGGAATGAAACTCAGTGCGGGCTGGATGGGGTCCCCCCTGGGCACCGCAGACCTAAGCTTGTTTAACTCCTACCTCTTAAAGGGACCGAGAAAAAATGACCTTTTCTGCACTCCAATGTAAGTCAATGGGGCGATTTTTTGGCTATGTGCTAGAAATGAAATTCAGTGCGGATTGGATGACAGGCACCCTAGGCACCCAGGATCGGCTTTAGTTTCACGTGTATCTCTTAAGCCGGCAGAGAAAACCCACCTGATATGCGCTCCACACAATTGAATAGAGACGCCGTTGATTTTCTATGGGAATTGCAGAAATGACTTCTAAGCCTCAAAATAATGACTTTTTTTCCTAAGGTGGTAGGAATGAAACTCAGTGCGGGCTGGATGGGGTCCCCCCTGGGCACCGCAGACCTAAGCTTGTTTAACTCCTACCTCTTAAAGGGACCGAGAAAAAATGACCTTTTCTGCACTCCAATGTAAGTCAATGGGGCGATTTTTTGGCTATGTGCTAGAAATGAAATTCAGTGCGGATTGGATGACAGGCACCCTAGGCACCCAGGATCGGCTTTAGTTTCACGTGTATCTCTTAAGCCGGCAGAGAAAACCCACCTGATATGCGCTCCACACAATTGAATAGAGACGCCGTTGATTTTCTATGGGAATTGCAGAAATGACTTCTAAGCCTCAAAATAATGACTTTTTTTCCTAAGGTGGTAGGAATGAAACTCAGTGCGGGCTGGATGGGGTCCCCCCTGGGCACCGCAGACCTAAGCTTGTTTAACTCCTACCTCTTAAAGGGACCGAGAAAAAATGACCTTTTCTGCACTCCAATGTAAGTCAATGGGGCGATTTTTTGGCTATGTGCTAGAAATGAAATTCAGTGCGGATTGGATGACAGGCACCCTAGGCACCCAGGATCGGCTTTAGTTTCACGTGTATCTCTTAAGCCGGCAGAGAAAACCCACCTGATATGCGCTCCACACAATTGAATAGAGACGCCGTTGATTTTCTATGGGAATTGCAGAAATGACTTCTAAGCCTCAAAATAATGACTTTTTTTCCTAAGGTGGTAGGAATGAAACTCAGTGCGGGCTGGATGGGGTCCCCCCTGGGCACCGCAGACCTAAGCTTGTTTAACTCCTACCTCTTAAAGGGACCGAGAAAAAATGACCTTTTCTGCACTCCAATGTAAGTCAATGGGGCGATTTTTTGGCTATGTGCTAGAAATGAAATTCAGTGCGGATTGGATGACAGGCACCCTAGGCACCCAGGATCGGCTTTAGTTTCACGTGTATCTCTTAAGCCGGCAGAGAAAACCCACCTGATATGCGCTCCACACAATTGAATAGAGACGCCGTTGATTTTCTATGGGAATTGCAGAAATGACTTCTAAGCCTCAAAATAATGACTTTTTTTCCTAAGGTGGTAGGAATGAAACTCAGTGCGGGCTGGATGGGGTCCCCCCTGGGCACCGCAGACCTAAGCTTGTTTAACTCCTACCTCTTAAAGGGACCGAGAAAAAATGACCTTTTCTGCACTCCAATGTAAGTCAATGGGGCGATTTTTTGGCTATGTGCTAGAAATGAAATTCAGTGCGGATTGGATGACAGGCACCCTAGGCACCCAGGATCGGCTTTAGTTTCACGTGTATCTCTTAAGCCGGCAGAGAAAACCCACCTGATATGCGCTCCACACAATTGAATAGAGACGCCGTTGATTTTCTATGGGAATTGCAGAAATGACTTCTAAGCCTCAAAATAATGACTTTTTTTCCTAAGGTGGTAGGAATGAAACTCAGTGCGGGCTGGATGGGGTCCCCCCTGGGCACCGCAGACCTAAGCTTGTTTAACTCCTACCTCTTAAAGGGACCGAGAAAAAATGACCTTTTCTGCACTCCAATGTAAGTCAATGGGGCGATTTTTTGGCTATGTGCTAGAAATGAAATTCAGTGCGGATTGGATGACAGGCACCCTAGGCACCCAGGATCGGCTTTAGTTTCACGTGTATCTCTTAAGCCGGCAGAGAAAACCCACCTGATATGCGCTCCACACAATTGAATAGAGACGCCGTTGATTTTCTATGGGAATTGCAGAAATGACTTCTAAGCCTCAAAATAATGACTTTTTTTCCTAAGGTGGTAGGAATGAAACTCAGTGCGGGCTGGATGGGGTCCCCCCTGGGCACCGCAGACCTAAGCTTGTTTAACTCCTACCTCTTAAAGGGACCGAGAAAAAATGACCTTTTCTGCACTCCAATGTAAGTCAATGGGGCGATTTTTTGGCTATGTGCTAGAAATGAAATTCAGTGCGGATTGGATGACAGGCACCCTAGGCACCCAGGATCGGCTTTAGTTTCACGTGTATCTCTTAAGCCGGCAGAGAAAACCCACCTGATATGCGCTCCACACAATTGAATAGAGACGCCGTTGATTTTCTATGGGAATTGCAGAAATGACTTCTAAGCCTCAAAATAATGACTTTTTTTCCTAAGGTGGTAGGAATGAAACTCAGTGCGGGCTGGATGGGGTCCCCCCTGGGCACCGCAGACCTAAGCTTGTTTAACTCCTACCTCTTAAAGGGACCGAGAAAAAATGACCTTTTCTGCACTCCAATGTAAGTCAATGGGGCGATTTTTTGGCTATGTGCTAGAAATGAAATTCAGTGCGGATTGGATGACAGGCACCCTAGGCACCCAGGATCGGATTTAGTTTCACGTGTATCTCTTAAGCCGGCAGAGAAAATCCACCTGATATGCGCTCCACACAATTGAATAGAGACGCCATTGATTTTCTATGGGAATTGCAGAAATGACTTCTAAGCCTCAAAATAATGACTTTTTAACGTTTAGGAAAAAGAATATAAGCTATTCAATCACAGATAATAATATCAATGTAAGAAATGAAAACGAATAAAAAGGGGGGGGGGGGAGGGGAGAATGAAAGGAGGTAAGGAGGGAATGGTATGTGGGGAAGGGTACTGGATACTTTATTATAGCATTATGAAGATACTACAGTCACCTTAATCAAGAGAATTGGGTACTGAGTTTGAAGATGTGTTCTCACCTGATACTTATATTCGTTGGCATCACAGAGTCACTGCGCCTTCTTTAGGTCCGTTGTACTTGGATTAGCTTAATCTTCAGAGTCACATGAGAAGGACTTTTTGTCTGAAGGTGGGGGGTTTTCTCGGTATGAGGTCCATGGTAGCCATTTTGTATAGAATGCTTTGTTACCAGCTTTCCTATCGTCTGATACCAGTTCCTCCATTCTGTGATAGCTGTCTACCTCCTCTACCCACTTCAAAACCGAAGGAGCAGTGGGGGTCTTCCAGAGTCTAGCTATAATAGCTTTTGCAGCTACTAACATGAAGCCCGTCAGAGAGTACTTGCAAAGATATAGGGGAACGGGTATCATTAACAGCAAAGCCTGTTCTGGTGTGTTTTTGATTGGAGTGTCAGTTATTTTGTTGATGATGTCCAATATTTTGTCCCAAAAAGGCCTATTTTTGGGGCAACTCCACCAAATGTGCAGCATGTTTCCTTTTTCTCCGCCACATCTCCAACAATTGTCTTTATGATTAGGATAGAAAGTTTTTAGCTTAGTTGGTACTAAGTACCATCTTGTTAGTACTTTATAATTCCTCTCTTGAATATTGCAAGATAAGGAGGTTTTGTGTGTCATATAGAGCGCTTTATTGACCTCATCTTCTGAGAACTTGACGTTTAAGTCCCTTTCCCATTTCTCAAAGTACTCAGGACGTGCGTCATCTATGTTGGCTAGCAAAATCGTGTGGATTTTGGATATAATTTTATGAGTGTGGTTTGATGAGGAACAAAGCTGCTCAAATGGTAGGAGTTTTCTGGATAGTTGTAGATTTGAGTTTTGTCTGTTTATGAAGTCAGACAGTTGATGGTATTGTTTGTTATCGTTTGTGTATGAAGCTATATCTCTATTGGAGTCGTATGGCATTTTATCAAATGGTAAGATGTCTCCATCTTTCATGATGTTACTAAACGTGACCCCTTTGTCTGTGGGTATGCCCATGAAAGAGTCAGAGTGAAGGGCTGGGGTGAATCTATAATTTTTCCCTAGGGGTATTAAAGGTCCATCCGATTTAAAAAGGCCTGCAAGGTCCTGGGAGCGAGATTTGGCGAGTAATAAGATAGAAGAGCTAACCGGGGAATGTATGAGTGAAGTAACGTCTTTTAGGGTTTCCTTTGGGGTCCATAGAATGGCTGTCGGGTCAAAGTTTGTGGCTGCAGCTTCCAGGTTAATCCACACTTTCTTGTGTCTTAAGTGGAAGGCTTCTACTACTCTCCCTAAGATGGAGGCGTGATAGTAGTGTATTATGTTTGGTAGTGCTAATCCACCATCTGTTTTAGATTTAGTGAGAATACTGTTTTTTAGGCGGGCCGGTTTATTGGACCAGATGAATTTGCCTATGAGTGAGTTTATCCTGGTCAGGTAGTTTTGTTGTAGTGTTGCCGGGACAGATTGGAAGAGATATAAAATCCTCGGTAGGATATTCATTTTTATTATATTGATTCTGCCTGACCATGAGAAACTCTTCTGATCCCATTTATGTAAGTCTTCTTTAATAGATTTTATAAGGGGGCTGAAATTTTTTTCTATGATATCTTTATTAGAGATAGTTATGAGTGTGCCTAGATAGTTTAGGGCATTGTTACTCCAATTAAACTGGAAGTTGTTTTTAAGATCTGTCAATTCTTTCTCAGAGAAATTGAGTCCCCAAGCCTCACATTTTGTTATGTTTAATTTATAATTACTGAAGTAAGCAAATTCTTTTATTGTGGCCATTAGTGATGGAAGAGATATATGTGGCTTTGTTATGAAGAGCAGGAGGTCGTCTGCATAAGCAGAACATAAGTGCTCTTTGGTTCCTACTGTAACGCCGGTTATGTCGGGGTTATTTCTGATATCCGTCAGAAGGTGCTCCATACAAAGTACATATATCAGCGGGGATAGTGGGCATCCCTGTCTGGTTCCATTCCTAATGTCCAGTTTGCTAGAAGTAATGCCATTAATTTTGATCCTGGCACTGGGGAGTGTATAAAGGGACATAATTTTGGAGAGAATATTTGGTCCTAGGCCGATCTGAGATAGCGTCGCCTCTATAAATCTCCAGTCCACTCGATCAAAAGCCTTCTCGGCATCGAGAGAAAGGAGAAGAGATTTCTTTTTGGAGTTATGTATATAGCTCGCGATGGTGAAGGCTCGAAGTGTATTATCTTTCGCTTCCCTGGATGGGACGAAGCCTACTTGATCTAGGTGGACCAGAGATTCGAGAAGAGGCGCCAGTCTTTTAGCTATGGTTTTGGCAAATATTTTAGTATCGATGTTGAGTAATGAGATCGGCCTGTAGTTAGAACAGATGTTGTGATCTTTACCTTCTTTCGGTATTACTGATATAAAGGCCTCCAAAAAAGCGGCGGGGGGTGGATTTTGTTCTGATATAGAGTTAAAGGACTTCAATAATAGGGGGGTGATGATGTCTGAGTAGTGTTTATAGAATTTAGTGGTGTACCCGTCTGGGCCTGGGCTTTTTCCATTTGGTAAGTCCTTTATGGTGTTTTTAAGTTCATCAATGGTGAAATTTTCTTCTAAATTCTTTTTAACATCTTCATTTATCGTGGGTAGTTTGGTTTTTTCTATATATTGTTTTAGGTTAAGTGGGGCATGTAGGGATGGGTCAGGATTATTAGGGACTGGTAATTGATATAGGCCCGTATAATAGCTTTTGAAGGTGTCTGCTATTATCTCTGAATTATAGGACAGCGATCCGTTTGTGGTTCTGATGGAGGGGATTGTAAGGGAGGTTTTTTTGTTTTTCAAGGCATTGGCGAGTAATTTACTTGGCTTGTTGCCCCAGGTATAGAAGGTTTTACCACATATTTGTACCGTTTTCTGGTACTGTTTGAAGAGGAGATCTTTGAGTTTGGATCTGGTGGCAGATAGCTCAAGTAATGTACTGTCCAATAAGGTTCTTTTATGAGAGGTTTCTAGGGTGTGTATTTTTTCAGTGAGCAAGTCTATTTGTTTGGTTCTCTCTCTTTTGACTCTGGCTCCCTGGGAAATCAGGGTCCCTCTCATAGTGGCTTTAAATGCTTCCCATATAATTGTGGGAGCGGTGGGATCTTTCTCATGTACTTCAAGGAAAAGGTCTGCTGTTTCTTTTATAGCAGCGACACATATCGGATCGTCTAATAGTGATTTGTTTAGTTTCCAATTGAATGACCGGGGGGCAGTTGGTGTGAGGCTGAATGTTGAAAAGACAGGGGCATGATCAGTTAGAATAACGTTACCAATACTGGAGTGTCTGAGGGAGCTCAGCATGCCATGCGAAGAGAGGATCAGATCAATTCTGCTATAGCTGTTTGTTGCTGCAGAGTAGTGTGTGAAATCTTTCATGTCAGGGTTGAAAACCCTCCATGTGTCATAGATCCTGAGCTCCCTCAGAGTCTTCTGCAGTGCTCTGATTTTTTTGAACGGGAGGCTTGTTTTCCCTGCCGATGTATCGATTAGAGGATTCAGAGGGGTATTTAAGTCCCCGCCTAAAATGATGTGGCCTTTTGCAAAATCGTGGAGCTCTCTCAGTGTTTTCACAAGATATGGTACTTGATCTATGTTGGGAGCATAAATATTAGCTAATGTTAAGGTGATCCCATCTATAATGCATGTTAGGAAAATATACCTGCTGTCTAGGTCAATTTTTTTGTCAATAATTTTAATGGGGAGAGATTTGTGAATGGCAATAGAGACTCCTTTTATTTTTTTGTCATGGCAGGTGCTATGGATCCATGTGGGGTAATACCTATTTTTTGAGAGGTCAGGGGTTTTGTCAGTCTTGAAGTGGGTTTCTTGTAGGAATAGGATTTTTGCGTTCTGTTTGTGCAATGTGTAGAGTATGTTTGACCTTTTCTCTGGCACGTTGAGGCCGTTAACGTTCAGCGTGCAGAGAGATAAGTCATTCATTGTGTGTGGGTGTAATTGGTACTTACTCAAGTGAGGATTGTTGTCAGGAGCGAGGACTCTGTGATGTCAATACTCTTCAGGCGACAGGTGTATCCCGGGGTATGGGGGATGAGCAGGAGAGAGAAATGTAGGGAAAGAAGGGGAGGGGAGAGGTTAATTATTGATCAACAATAACAATAAGTAAATTCAAATAACAAGCTAAAAGAAAAAGAAATAGCGTACAAACTACGCACTTAACTAGGTCTGAACAGGTCACTAAGACTTGTCGAACAAGGGTTCCTGTTGGTTCTGTGAGCGGAAGTGTTAACGGGTTGTTGAATTTCCCGTGGGTATAGGCCTATGGGTATCTCTGCTATAATCATGTTTGGGGGGGACTACCTATAGTTAGTGATCTAGCTCTTACTAGACCGGGAGAGGGTATGGAGAACTATGTGTCAGATATGTAAGCGGAAGGGTGAAAAGTTTTCCAAGAAAGATATCTAAGTCTAGGATGTTTGAGGCCTAGTTGTATGTAATGAGGGGCAAGACTTCCTAGATTCCTACTGAGTGAGAGACTCCTGAGGGAGATGACTACAGCCAGTATATTTGAGATGTTATTATGTATGGTGGTGGCTAAAGTATGTTAAACTGAATTGGTAATGAGGACGTTGAGGTGTCAGTATGAAGGTTTGTGAGGTAGACTCTATTGTGATAGGGCCTAGCAGTACTTATCTAACATTTTCCTCCAATGTGTTAAACAAAACTTAATGCTAGCATTCTAAACACAATGTTAGCTAATTAAACCCTCCTGAGAATATTACTCAATGGGAGTTAAACAAGTTATTTCCCTAGACAAGCCCCTACACAACTATGAGATATCAGCTACTCAGTTGGGAGAGAAAAGAGCAAAGAGAATGAAAAATCATTAATCACTTCCTCTTCTGCCTCTGTGGAAGTGGCGGTTCATCTTGTGTAGTGTTGGCCGAGCTGGGATCGTGTTCACCTCTCTTCTGTGAGATGTACGTTGGAGGCGGCAAAACCATGGTATGATGAAGCTCCACCCATTCATGTAGGTTTAGACTAGGGAGGTTGAGGGCCCTCAAGAATCCTGGAATGTCCTTTGGTTCTCTAAGTGTGACTGTTCCGTTTGCAGCTCTTACTGTCAGGGAAAATGGGAAGCCCCATTTGTATTGCAGATTTTTTTCCTGCAGAGCTTGAGTCAGTGGTTTCAGAGTCATTCTCTGGCGCAATGTCAGCAGGGAGATCAGAAAATATTTGGAGTTTGTTACCATTGAAAGCTATGTCCTTCAGTGTTTTTGCCTTCTTCATGATCTCTTCCTTAAGTGAGTAGAAATGGACCCTGCAAATAATATCGCGTGGCTTCCTTGGGTCGCTTCCTCTCGGTTTAAGGGCCCTATGTGCCCTGTCCAATTCGATGTGGGAGTCCTCCGACCTGTTCAGGATTTTATTAAAGATGGATATCAGGACTCTATTTAAGTCAACCGATTGTATCTCTTCTGTGAGACCCCTTATCCTGATATTATTCCGCCTATTGCGGTTCTCAATATCGTCCATTCGTAGTATCAGCATCTTCTGAGAGGTCTGCAAGGCTTGGGTTGTGACCATAAGATCCTGTATTTGGCGTTCTTGTTTTTGTTGCTTACTGTCTGAAGTGGCTGCTTTCTTTTCTAGGACAGTAATCTTCTCGTGCACTTGTGTAAGATCTTTGCGCCAGAGCGTTTTCATGTCTTGTGCAAGTGTCTGCAGATCTTGTTTCGTGGGAATCAATGCTAATAGTGCTTGGAGTTCTGGATGTCCCTGCAGGGTTTTAATGGCACTTTCTTTAGAGAGAGAGTCTCCTGTATTTACAGACAGCTGATTATGTATGATTGACTGGGTGGAGGATGCATATGACTCGTCAGAGGAGCTGTAGTAGCCAGGATGTATAGATTTATTTAAGTCTCTTTTTCTTGGGGTTTTATTGAGGGTCTTTTTCGTAGGCGGTTCTTCTTCTAGGTCTGAGTCAATTGGTGTAGAGGAACCCTCGTCATTTTCGAATTCCCTTGTCAGTCTCTTTTGTTGTGTAGGTATCTGCTGAATATTTTCAGGATGCTCTGAGTGAAAATAGTTTTCGTGCTGATTGGGATGGGAGAGGACAGTATTTTTGCTTAGTGAGATGTCAGAGTCATATTCTGACCCTGCTTGTCTCCCTACTCTCACCATAGCAGCATAAGTGATTTCATTTTGCGACTGCAATTTGTTGGTGTTATCATGTTCCTGTTTCTTTAAAGCATGTGAGGCATTAGTGCTTTTGTGTGTCATAGACTGTGGGGCTTCAATACATTCATATGGCTGTATGCTAGGATCTAACAGGCTGTAATGTGGATCCTTTCCTGAAGCTTTTATTGCGCCATATTTTTCATATATCATGTGGCTTTGCTCATCATGCAGTCTGTTTTTATGAGGAGCCCCATCCAAGATGGCCGCCGCATACCCTCCTATCTGGGTCTGTTGGGATAGGGGGTCTCTTTTTACTGTATGGGCTTTCTGTAAAGAGCTCAGTAATGGTTGGGAGTTTTCATTCATTCTCCTTATGTTTTTATCTTTTGTGCCCTGTGTCGGGCTTCCTGCAGCCTTCCGGGGCTCCTGTGCCCCATCCAATATGGCCGCCTCATAGGCTATAATGCTGTCTCCCGCGGGGTCTCCCTGGGCTTTTCCGGGTATTTGCGGGGCTGCTGGGGGAGAACGGGGTCTTGTGGACCCGACACTCACGGTTCCGCCGGTCTTCTGCTGCTCGTTGCGCTGTAGCGGGCCACTTCCGGGTGTCGGGTGCCGTTCTTCCTCCTCCAAGATGGCCGCGGTCTCAGGATACACGGAGCTGCTGGGCTGCTTCTTCTCCTTCTCCTCTTCTGCGGCGCGGAATCCCTCGGCGGCGTCTCAATTCCGTTCCCGGCATTTCTTCTTTGTTCTCCTTGTTTTCAGTGCTCTGCTGCACTGACATCTCTGCTGAGTTTCCCTTGTTCTCGCGGCCGGCCCGGAGCTCCGTCTAAGTGCGCTCCACACAATTGAATAGAGACGCCGTTGATTTTCTATGGGAATTGCAGAAATGACTTCTAAGCCTCAAAATAATGACTTTTTTTCCTAAGGTGGTAGGAATGAAACTCAGTGCGGGCTGGATGGGGTCCCCCCTGGGCACCGCAGACCTAAGCTTGTTTAACTCCTACCTCTTAAAGGGACCGAGAAAAAATGACCTTTTCTGCACTCCAATGTAAGTCAATGGGGCGATTTTTTGGCTATGTGCTAGAAATGAAATTCAGTGCGGATTGGATGACAGGCACCCTAGGCACCCAGGATCGGCTTTAGTTTCACGTGTATCTCTTAAGCCGGCAGAGAAAACCCACCTGATATGCGCTCCACACAATTGAATAGAGACGCCGTTGATTTTCTATGGGAATTGCAGAAATGACTTCTAAGCCTCAAAATAATGACTTTTTTTCCTAAGGTGGTAGGAATGAAACTCAGTGCGGGCTGGATGGGGTCCCCCCTGGGCACCGCAGACCTAAGCTTGTTTAACTCCTACCTCTTAAAGGGACCGAGAAAAAATGACCTTTTCTGCACTCCAATGTAAGTCAATGGGGCGATTTTTTGGCTATGTGCTAGAAATGAAATTCAGTGCGGATTGGATGACAGGCACCCTAGGCACCCAGGATCGGCTTTAGTTTCACGTGTATCTCTTAAGCCGGCAGAGAAAACCACCTGATATGCGCTCCACACAATTGAATAGAGACGCCGTTGATTTTCTATGGGAATTGCAGAAATGACTTCTAAGCCTCAAAATAATGACTTTTTTTCCTAAGGTGGTAGGAATGAAACTCAGTGCGGGCTGGATGGGGTCCCCCCTGGGCACCGCAGACCTAAGCTTGTTTAACTCCTACCTCTTAAAGGGACCGAGAAAAAATGACCTTTTCTGCACTCCAATGTAAGTCAATGGGGCGATTTTTTGGCTATGTGCTAGAAATGAAATTCAGTGCGGATTGGATGACAGGCACCCTAGGCACCCAGGATCGGCTTTAGTTTCACGTGTATCTCTTAAGCCGGCAGAGAAAACCCACCTGATATGCGCTCCACACAATTGAATAGAGACGCCGTTGATTTTCTATGGGAATTGCAGAAATGACTTCTAAGCCTCAAAATAATGACTTTTTTTCCTAAGGTGGTAGGAATGAAACTCAGTGCGGGCTGGATGGGGTCCCCCCTGGGCACCGCAGACCTAAGCTTGTTTAACTCCTACCTCTTAAAGGGACCGAGAAAAAATGACCTTTTCTGCACTCCAATGTAAGTCAATGGGGCGATTTTTTGGCTATGTGCTAGAAATGAAATTCAGTGCGGATTGGATGACAGGCACCCTAGGCACCCAGGATCGGCTTTAGTTTCACGTGTATCTCTTAAGCCGGCAGAGAAAACCCACCTGATATGCGCTCCACACAATTGAATAGAGACGCCGTTGATTTTCTATGGGAATTGCAGAAATGACTTCTAAGCCTCAAAATAATGACTTTTTTTCCTAAGGTGGTAGGAATGAAACTCAGTGCGGGCTGGATGGGGTCCCCCCTGGGCACCGCAGACCTAAGCTTGTTTAACTCCTACCTCTTAAAGGGACCGAGAAAAAATGACCTTTTCTGCACTCCAATGTAAGTCAATGGGGCGATTTTTTGGCTATGTGCTAGAAATGAAATTCAGTGCGGATTGGATGACAGGCACCCTAGGCACCCAGGATCGGCTTTAGTTTCACGTGTATCTCTTAAGCCGGCAGAGAAAACCCACCTGATATGCGCTCCACACAATTGAATAGAGACGCCGTTGATTTTCTATGGGAATTGCAGAAATGACTTCTAAGCCTCAAAATAATGACTTTTTTTCCTAAGGTGGTAGGAATGAAACTCAGTGCGGGCTGGATGGGGTCCCCCCTGGGCACCGCAGACCTAAGCTTGTTTAACTCCTACCTCTTAAAGGGACCGAGAAAAAATGACCTTTTCTGCACTCCAATGTAAGTCAATGGGGCGATTTTTTGGCTATGTGCTAGAAATGAAATTCAGTGCGGATTGGATGACAGGCACCCTAGGCACCCAGGATCGGCTTTAGTTTCACGTGTATCTCTTAAGCCGGCAGAGAAAACCCACCTGATATGCGCTCCACACAATTGAATAGAGACGCCGTTGATTTTCTATGGGAATTGCAGAAATGACTTCTAAGCCTCAAAATAATGACTTTTTTTCCTAAGGTGGTAGGAATGAAACTCAGTGCGGGCTGGATGGGGTCCCCCCTGGGCACCGCAGACCTAAGCTTGTTTAACTCCTACCTCTTAAAGGGACCGAGAAAAAATGACCTTTTCTGCACTCCAATGTAAGTCAATGGGGCGATTTTTTGGCTATGTGCTAGAAATGAAATTCAGTGCGGATTGGATGACAGGCACCCTAGGCACCCAGGATCGGCTTTAGTTTCACGTGTATCTCTTAAGCCGGCAGAGAAAACCCACCTGATATGCGCTCCACACAATTGAATAGAGACGCCGTTGATTTTCTATGGGAATTGCAGAAATGACTTCTAAGCCTCAAAATAATGACTTTTTTTCCTAAGGTGGTAGGAATGAAACTCAGTGCGGGCTGGATGGGGTCCCCCCTGGGCACCGCAGACCTAAGCTTGTTTAACTCCTACCTCTTAAAGGGACCGAGAAAAAATGACCTTTTCTGCACTCCAATGTAAGTCAATGGGGCGATTTTTTGGCTATGTGCTAGAAATGAAATTCAGTGCGGATTGGATGACAGGCACCCTAGGCACCCAGGATCGGCTTTAGTTTCACGTGTATCTCTTAAGCCGGCAGAGAAAACCCACCTGATATGCGCTCCACACAATTGAATAGAGACGCCGTTGATTTTCTATGGGAATTGCAGAAATGACTTCTAAGCCTCAAAATAATGACTTTTTTTCCTAAGGTGGTAGGAATGAAACTCAGTGCGGGCTGGATGGGGTCCCCCCTGGGCACCGCAGACCTAAGCTTGTTTAACTCCTACCTCTTAAAGGGACCGAGAAAAAATGACCTTTTCTGCACTCCAATGTAAGTCAATGGGGCGATTTTTTGGCTATGTGCTAGAAATGAAATTCAGTGCGGATTGGATGACAGGCACCCTAGGCACCCAGGATCGGCTTTAGTTTCACGTGTATCTCTTAAGCCGGCAGAGAAAACCCACCTGATATGCGCTCCACACAATTGAATAGAGACGCCGTTGATTTTCTATGGGAATTGCAGAAATGACTTCTAAGCCTCAAAATAATGACTTTTTTTCCTAAGGTGGTAGGAATGAAACTCAGTGCGGGCTGGATGGGGTCCCCCCTGGGCACCGCAGACCTAAGCTTGTTTAACTCCTACCTCTTAAAGGGACCGAGAAAAAATGACCTTTTCTGCACTCCAATGTAAGTCATTGGGGCGATTTTTTGGCTATGTGCTAGAAATGAAATTCAGTGCGGATTGGATGACAGGCACCCTAGGCACCCAGGATCGGCTTTAGTTTCACGTGTATCTCTTAAGCCGGCAGAGAAAACCCACCTGATATGCGCTCCACACAATTGAATAGAGACGCCGTTGATTTTCTATGGGAATTGCAGAAATGACTTCTAAGCCTCAAAATAATGACTTTTTTTCCTAAGGTGGTAGGAATGAAACTCAGTGTGGGCTGGATGGGGTCCCCCCTGGGCACCGCAGACCTAAGCTTGTTTAACTCCTACCTCTTAAAGGGACCGAGAAAAAATGACCTTTTCTGCACTCCAATGTAAGTCAATGGGGCGATTTTTTGGCTATGTGCTAGAAATGAAATTCAGTGCGGATTGGATGACAGGCACCCTAGGCACCCAGGATCGGCTTTAGTTTCACGTGTATCTCTTAAGCCGGCAGAGAAAACCCACCTGATATGCGCTCCACACAATTGAATAGAGACGCCGTTGATTTTCTATGGGAATTGCAGAAATGACTTCTAAGCCTCAAAATAATGACTTTTTTTCCTAAGGTGGTAGGAATGAAACTCAGTGCGGGCTGGATGGGGTCCCCCCTGGGCACCGCAGACCTAAGCTTGTTTAACTCCTACCTCTTAAAGGGACCGAGAAAAAATGACCTTTTCTGCACTCCAATGTAAGTCAATGGGGCGATTTTTTGGCTATGTGCTAGAAATGAAATTCAGTGCGGATTGGATGACAGGCACCCTAGGCACCCAGGATCGGCTTTAGTTTCACGTGTATCTCTTAAGCCGGCAGAGAAAACCCACCTGATATGCGCTCCACACAATTGAATAGAGACGCCGTTGATTTTCTATGGGAATTGCAGAAATGACTTCTAAGCCTCAAAATAATGACTTTTTTTCCTAAGGTGGTAGGAATGAAACTCAGTGCGGGCTGGATGGGGTCCCCCCTGGGCACCGCAGACCTAAGCTTGTTTAACTCCTACCTCTTAAAGGGACCGAGAAAAAATGACCTTTTCTGCACTCCAATGTAAGTCAATGGGGCGATTTTTTGGCTATGTGCTAGAAATGAAATTCAGTGCGGATTGGATGACAGGCACCCTAGGCACCCAGGATCGGCTTTAGTTTCACGTGTATCTCTTAAGCCGGCAGAGAAAACCCACCTGATATGCGCTCCACACAATTGAATAGAGACGCCGTTGATTTTCTATGGGAATTGCAGAAATGACTTCTAAGCCTCAAAATAATGACTTTTTTTCCTAAGGTGGTAGGAATGAAACTCAGTGCGGGCTGGATGGGGTCCCCCCTGGGCACCGCAGACCTAAGCTTGTTTAACTCCTACCTCTTAAAGGGACCGAGAAAAAATGACCTTTTCTGCACTCCAATGTAAGTCAATGGGGCGATTTTTTGGCTATGTGCTAGAAATGAAATTCAGTGCGGATTGGATGACAGGCACCCTAGGCACCCAGGATCGGCTTTAGTTTCACGTGTATCTCTTAAGCCGGCAGAGAAAACCCACCTGATATGCGCTCCACACAATTGAATAGAGACGCCGTTGATTTTCTATGGGAATTGCAGAAATGACTTCTAAGCCTCAAAATAATGACTTTTTTTCCTAAGGTGGTAGGAATGAAACTCAGTGCGGGCTGGATGGGGTCCCCCCTGGGCACCGCAGACCTAAGCTTGTTTAACTCCTACCTCTTAAAGGGACCGAGAAAAAATGACCTTTTCTGCACTCCAATGTAAGTCAATGGGGCGATTTTTTGGCTATGTGCTAGAAATGAAATTCAGTGCGGATTGGATGACAGGCACCCTAGGCACCCAGGATCGGCTTTAGTTTCACGTGTATCTCTTAAGCCGGCAGAGAAAACCCACCTGATATGCGCTCCACACAATTGAATAGAGACGCCGTTGATTTTCTATGGGAATTGCAGAAATGACTTCTAAGCCTCAAAATAATGACTTTTTTTCCTAAGGTGGTAGGAATGAAACTCAGTGCGGGCTGGATGGGGTCCCCCCTGGGCACCGCAGACCTAAGCTTGTTTAACTCCTACCTCTTAAAGGGACCGAGAAAAAATGACCTTTTCTGCACTCCAATGTAAGTCAATGGGGCGATTTTTTGGCTATGTGCTAGAAATGAAATTCAGTGCGGATTGGATGACAGGCACCCTAGGCACCCAGGATCGGCTTTAGTTTCACGTGTATCTCTTAAGCCGGCAGAGAAAACCCACCTGATATGCGCTCCACACAATTGAATAGAGACGCCGTTGATTTTCTATGGGAATTGCAGAAATGACTTCTAAGCCTCAAAATAATGACTTTTTTTCCTAAGGTGGTAGGAATGAAACTCAGTGCGGGCTGGATGGGGTCCCCCCTGGGCACCGCAGACCTAAGCTTGTTTAACTCCTACCTCTTAAAGGGACCGAGAAAAAATGACCTTTTCTGCACTCCAATGTAAGTCAATGGGGCGATTTTTTGGCTATGTGCTAGAAATGAAATTCAGTGCGGATTGGATGACAGGCACCCTAGGCACCCAGGATCGGCTTTAGTTTCACGTGTATCTCTTAAGCCGGCAGAGAAAACCCACCTGATATGCGCTCCACACAATTGAATAGAGACGCCGTTGATTTTCTATGGGAATTGCAGAAATGACTTCTAAGCCTCAAAATAATGACTTTTTTTCCTAAGGTGGTAGGAATGAAACTCAGTGCGGGCTGGATGGGGTCCCCCCTGGGCACCGCAGACCTAAGCTTGTTTAACTCCTACCTCTTAAAGGGACCGAGAAAAAATGACCTTTTCTGCACTCCAATGTAAGTCAATGGGGCGATTTTTTGGCTATGTGCTAGAAATGAAATTCAGTGCGGATTGGATGACAGGCACCCTAGGCACCCAGGATCGGCTTTAGTTTCACGTGTATCTCTTAAGCCGGCAGAGAAAACCCACCTGATATGCGCTCCACACAATTGAATAGAGACGCCGTTGATTTTCTATGGGAATTGCAGAAATGACTTCTAAGCCTCAAAATAATGACTTTTTTTCCTAAGGTGGTAGGAATGAAACTCAGTGCGGGCTGGATGGGGTCCCCCCTGGGCACCGCAGACCTAAGCTTGTTTAACTCCTACCTCTTAAAGGGACCGAGAAAAAATGACCTTTTCTGCACTCCAATGTAAGTCAATGGGGCGATTTTTTGGCTATGTGCTAGAAATGAAATTCAGTGCGGATTGGATGACAGGCACCCTAGGCACCCAGGATCGGCTTTAGTTTCACGTGTATCTCTTAAGCCGGCAGAGAAAACCCACCTGATATGCGCTCCACACAATTGAATAGAGACGCCGTTGATTTTCTATGGGAATTGCAGAAATGACTTCTAAGCCTCAAAATAATGACTTTTTTTCCTAAGGTGGTAGGAATGAAACTCAGTGCGGGCTGGATGGGGTCCCCCCTGGGCACCGCAGACCTAAGCTTGTTTAACTCCTACCTCTTAAAGGGACCGAGAAAAAATGACCTTTTCTGCACTCCAATGTAAGTCAATGGGGCGATTTTTTGGCTATGTGCTAGAAATGAAATTCAGTGCGGATTGGATGACAGGCACCCTAGGCACCCAGGATCGGCTTTAGTTTCACGTGTATCTCTTAAGCCGGCAGAGAAAACCCACCTGATATGCGCTCCACACAATTGAATAGAGACGCCGTTGATTTTCTATGGGAATTGCAGAAATGACTTCTAAGCCTCAAAATAATGACTTTTTTTCCTAAGGTGGTAGGAATGAAACTCAGTGCGGGCTGGATGGGGTCCCCCCTGGGCACCGCAGACCTAAGCTTGTTTAACTCCTACCTCTTAAAGGGACCGAGAAAAAATGACCTTTTCTGCACTCCAATGTAAGTCAATGGGGCGATTTTTTGGCTATGTGCTAGAAATGAAATTCAGTGCGGATTGGATGACAGGCACCCTAGGCACCCAGGATCGGCTTTAGTTTCACGTGTATCTCTTAAGCCGGCAGAGAAAACCCACCTGATATGCGCTCCACACAATTGAATAGAGACGCCGTTGATTTTCTATGGGAATTGCAGAAATGACTTCTAAGCCTCAAAATAATGACTTTTTTTCCTAAGGTGGTAGGAATGAAACTCAGTGCGGGCTGGATGGGGTCCCCCCTGGGCACCGCAGACCTAAGCTTGTTTAACTCCTACCTCTTAAAGGGACCGAGAAAAAATGACCTTTTCTGCACTCCAATGTAAGTCAATGGGGCGATTTTTTGGCTATGTGCTAGAAATGAAATTCAGTGCGGATTGGATGACAGGCACCCTAGGCACCCAGGATCGGCTTTAGTTTCACGTGTATCTCTTAAGCCGGCAGAGAAAACCCACCTGATATGCGCTCCACACAATTGAATAGAGACGCCGTTGATTTTCTATGGGAATTGCAGAAATGACTTCTAAGCCTCAAAATAATGACTTTTTTTCCTAAGGTGGTAGGAATGAAACTCAGTGCGGGCTGGATGGGGTCCCCCCTGGGCACCGCAGACCTAAGCTTGTTTAACTCCTACCTCTTAAAGGGACCGAGAAAAAATGACCTTTTCTGCACTCCAATGTAAGTCAATGGGGCGATTTTTTGGCTATGTGCTAGAAATGAAATTCAGTGCGGATTGGATGACAGGCACCCTAGGCACCCAGGATCGGCTTTAGTTTCACGTGTATCTCTTAAGCCGGCAGAGAAAACCCACCTGATATGCGCTCCACACAATTGAATAGAGACGCCGTTGATTTTCTATGGGAATTGCAGAAATGACTTCTAAGCCTCAAAATAATGACTTTTTTTCCTAAGGTGGTAGGAATGAAACTCAGTGCGGGCTGGATGGGGTCCCCCCTGGGCACCGCAGACCTAAGCTTGTTTAACTCCTACCTCTTAAAGGGACCGAGAAAAAATGACCTTTTCTGCACTCCAATGTAAGTCAATGGGGCGATTTTTTGGCTATGTGCTAGAAATGAAATTCAGTGCGGATTGGATGACAGGCACCCTAGGCACCCAGGATCGGCTTTAGTTTCACGTGTATCTCTTAAGCCGGCAGAGAAAACCCACCTGATATGCGCTCCACACAATTGAATAGAGACGCCGTTGATTTTCTATGGGAATTGCAGAAATGACTTCTAAGCCTCAAAATAATGACTTTTTTTCCTAAGGTGGTAGGAATGAAACTCAGTGCGGGCTGGATGGGGTCCCCCCTGGGCACCGCAGACCTAAGCTTGTTTAACTCCTACCTCTTAAAGGGACCGAGAAAAAATGACCTTTTCTGCACTCCAATGTAAGTCAATGGGGCGATTTTTTGGCTATGTGCTAGAAATGAAATTCAGTGCGGATTGGATGACAGGCACCCTAGGCACCCAGGATCGGCTTTAGTTTCACGTGTATCTCTTAAGCCGGCAGAGAAAACCCACCTGATATGCGCTCCACACAATTGAATAGAGACGCCGTTGATTTTCTATGGGAATTGCAGAAATGACTTCTAAGCCTCAAAATAATGACTTTTTTTCCTAAGGTGGTAGGAATGAAACTCAGTGCGGGCTGGATGGGGTCCCCCCTGGGCACCGCAGACCTAAGCTTGTTTAACTCCTACCTCTTAAAGGGACCGAGAAAAAATGACCTTTTCTGCACTCCAATGTAAGTCAATGGGGCGATTTTTTGGCTATGTGCTAGAAATGAAATTCAGTGCGGATTGGATGACAGGCACCCTAGGCACCCAGGATCGGCTTTAGTTTCACGTGTATCTCTTAAGCCGGCAGAGAAAACCCACCTGATATGCGCTCCACACAATTGAATAGAGACGCCGTTGATTTTCTATGGGAATTGCAGAAATGACTTCTAAGCCTCAAAATAATGACTTTTTTTCCTAAGGTGGTAGGAATGAAACTCAGTGCGGGCTGGATGGGGTCCCCCCTGGGCACCGCAGACCTAAGCTTGTTTAACTCCTACCTCTTAAAGGGACCGAGAAAAAATGACCTTTTCTGCACTCCAATGTAAGTCAATGGGGCGATTTTTTGGCTATGTGCTAGAAATGAAATTCAGTGCGGATTGGATGACAGGCACCCTAGGCACCCAGGATCGGCTTTAGTTTCACGTGTATCT
The DNA here is from genome assembly GCF_027789765.1 of Dendropsophus ebraccatus. Classification (NCBI taxonomy): domain Eukaryota; kingdom Metazoa; phylum Chordata; class Amphibia; order Anura; family Hylidae; genus Dendropsophus; species Dendropsophus ebraccatus. The sequence goes on along the minus strand of NW_027209862.1, from coordinate 84,968 downwards.
CTTAAGCCGGCAGAGAAAACCCACCTGATATGCGCTCCACACAATTGAATAGAGACGCCGTTGATTTTCTATGGGAATTGCAGAAATGACTTCTAAGCCTCAAAATAATGACTTTTTTTCCTAAGGTGGTAGGAATGAAACTCAGTGCGGGCTGGATGGGGTCCCCCCTGGGCACCGCAGACCTAAGCTTGTTTAACTCCTACCTCTTAAAGGGACCGAGAAAAAATGACCTTTTCTGCACTCCAATGTAAGTCAATGGGGCGATTTTTTGGCTATGTGCTAGAAATGAAATTCAGTGCGGATTGGATGACAGGCACCCTAGGCACCCAGGATCGGCTTTAGTTTCACGTGTATCTCTTAAGCCGGCAGAGAAAACCCACCTGATATGCGCTCCACACAATTGAATAGAGACGCCGTTGATTTTCTATGGGAATTGCAGAAATGACTTCTAAGCCTCAAAATAATGACTTTTTTTCCTAAGGTGGTAGGAATGAAACTCAGTGCGGGCTGGATGGGGTCCCCCCTGGGCACCGCAGACCTAAGCTTGTTTAACTCCTACCTCTTAAAGGGACCGAGAAAAAATGACCTTTTCTGCACTCCAATGTAAGTCAATGGGGCGATTTTTTGGCTATGTGCTAGAAATGAAATTCAGTGCGGATTGGATGACAGGCACCCTAGGCACCCAGGATCGGCTTTAGTTTCACGTGTATCTCTTAAGCCGGCAGAGAAAACCCACCTGATATGCGCTCCACACAATTGAATAGAGACGCCGTTGATTTTCTATGGGAATTGCAGAAATGACTTCTAAGCCTCAAAATAATGACTTTTTTTCCTAAGGTGGTAGGAATGAAACTCAGTGCGGGCTGGATGGGGTCCCCCCTGGGCACCGCAGACCTAAGCTTGTTTAACTCCTACCTCTTAAAGGGACCGAGAAAAAATGACCTTTTCTGCACTCCAATGTAAGTCAATGGGGCGATTTTTTGGCTATGTGCTAGAAATGAAATTCAGTGCGGATTGGATGACAGGCACCCTAGGCACCCAGGATCGGCTTTAGTTTCACGTGTATCTCTTAAGCCGGCAGAGAAAACCCACCTGATATGCGCTCCACACAATTGAATAGAGACGCCGTTGATTTTCTATGGGAATTGCAGAAATGACTTCTAAGCCTCAAAATAATGACTTTTTTTCCTAAGGTGGTAGGAATGAAACTCAGTGCGGGCTGGATGGGGTCCCCCCTGGGCACCGCAGACCTAAGCTTGTTTAACTCCTACCTCTTAAAGGGACCGAGAAAAAATGACCTTTTCTGCACTCCAATGTAAGTCAATGGGGCGATTTTTTGGCTATGTGCTAGAAATGAAATTCAGTGCGGATTGGATGACAGGCACCCTAGGCACCCAGGATCGGCTTTAGTTTCACGTGTATCTCTTAAGCCGGCAGAGAAAACCCACCTGATATGCGCTCCACACAATTGAATAGAGACGCCGTTGATTTTCTATGGGAATTGCAGAAATGACTTCTAAGCCTCAAAATAATGACTTTTTTTCCTAAGGTGGTAGGAATGAAACTCAGTGCGGGCTGGATGGGGTCCCCCCTGGGCACCGCAGACCTAAGCTTGTTTAACTCCTACCTCTTAAAGGGACCGAGAAAAAATGACCTTTTCTGCACTCCAATGTAAGTCAATGGGGCGATTTTTTGGCTATGTGCTAGAAATGAAATTCAGTGCGGATTGGATGACAGGCACCCTAGGCACCCAGGATCGGCTTTAGTTTCACGTGTATCTCTTAAGCCGGCAGAGAAAACCCACCTGATATGCGCTCCACACAATTGAATAGAGACGCCGTTGATTTTCTATGGGAATTGCAGAAATGACTTCTAAGCCTCAAAATAATGACTTTTTTTCCTAAGGTGGTAGGAATGAAACTCAGTGCGGGCTGGATGGGGTCCCCCCTGGGCACCGCAGACCTAAGCTTGTTTAACTCCTACCTCTTAAAGGGACCGAGAAAAAATGACCTTTTCTGCACTCCAATGTAAGTCAATGGGGCGATTTTTTGGCTATGTGCTAGAAATGAAATTCAGTGCGGATTGGATGACAGGCACCCTAGGCACCCAGGATCGGCTTTAGTTTCACGTGTATCTCTTAAGCCGGCAGAGAAAACCCACCTGATATGCGCTCCACACAATTGAATAGAGACGCCGTTGATTTTCTATGGGAATTGCAGAAATGACTTCTAAGCCTCAAAATAATGACTTTTTTTCCTAAGGTGGTAGGAATGAAACTCAGTGCGGGCTGGATGGGGTCCCCCCTGGGCACCGCAGACCTAAGCTTGTTTAACTCCTACCTCTTAAAGGGACCGAGAAAAAATGACCTTTTCTGCACTCCAATGTAAGTCAATGGGGCGATTTTTTGGCTATGTGCTAGAAATGAAATTCAGTGCGGATTGGATGACAGGCACCCTAGGCACCCAGGATCGGCTTTAGTTTCACGTGTATCTCTTAAGCCGGCAGAGAAAACCCACCTGATATGCGCTCCACACAATTGAATAGAGACGCCGTTGATTTTCTATGGGAATTGCAGAAATGACTTCTAAGCCTCAAAATAATGACTTTTTTTCCTAAGGTGGTAGGAATGAAACTCAGTGCGGGCTGGATGGGGTCCCCCCTGGGCACCGCAGACCTAAGCTTGTTTAACTCCTACCTCTTAAAGGGACCGAGAAAAAATGACCTTTTCTGCACTCCAATGTAAGTCAATGGGGCGATTTTTTGGCTATGTGCTAGAAATGAAATTCAGTGCGGATTGGATGACAGGCACCCTAGGCACCCAGGATCGGCTTTAGTTTCACGTGTATCTCTTAAGCCGGCAGAGAAAACCCACCTGATATGCGCTCCACACAATTGAATAGAGACGCCGTTGATTTTCTATGGGAATTGCAGAAATGACTTCTAAGCCTCAAAATAATGACTTTTTTTCCTAAGGTGGTAGGAATGAAACTCAGTGCGGGCTGGATGGGGTCCCCCCTGGGCACCGCAGACCTAAGCTTGTTTAACTCCTACCTCTTAAAGGGACCGAGAAAAAATGACCTTTTCTGCACTCCAATGTAAGTCAATGGGGCGATTTTTTGGCTATGTGCTAGAAATGAAATTCAGTGCGGATTGGATGACAGGCACCCTAGGCACCCAGGATCGGCTTTAGTTTCACGTGTATCTCTTAAGCCGGCAGAGAAAACCCACCTGATATGCGCTCCACACAATTGAATAGAGACGCCGTTGATTTTCTATGGGAATTGCAGAAATGACTTCTAAGCCTCAAAATAATGACTTTTTTTCCTAAGGTGGTAGGAATGAAACTCAGTGCGGGCTGGATGGGGTCCCCCCTGGGCACCGCAGACCTAAGCTTGTTTAACTCCTACCTCTTAAAGGGACCGAGAAAAAATGACCTTTTCTGCACTCCAATGTAAGTCAATGGGGCGATTTTTTGGCTATGTGCTAGAAATGAAATTCAGTGCGGATTGGATGACAGGCACCCTAGGCACCCAGGATCGGCTTTAGTTTCACGTGTATCTCTTAAGCCGGCAGAGAAAACCCACCTGATATGCGCTCCACACAATTGAATAGAGACGCCGTTGATTTTCTATGGGAATTGCAGAAATGACTTCTAAGCCTCAAAATAATGACTTTTTTTCCTAAGGTGGTAGGAATGAAACTCAGTGCGGGCTGGATGGGGTCCCCCCTGGGCACCGCAGACCTAAGCTTGTTTAACTCCTACCTCTTAAAGGGACCGAGAAAAAATGACCTTTTCTGCACTCCAATGTAAGTCAATGGGGCGATTTTTTGGCTATGTGCTAGAAATGAAATTCAGTGCGGATTGGATGACAGGCACCCTAGGCACCCAGGATCGGCTTTAGTTTCACGTGTATCTCTTAAGCCGGCAGAGAAAACCCACCTGATATGCGCTCCACACAATTGAATAGAGACGCCGTTGATTTTCTATGGGAATTGCAGAAATGACTTCTAAGCCTCAAAATAATGACTTTTTTTCCTAAGGTGGTAGGAATGAAACTCAGTGCGGGCTGGATGGGGTCCCCCCTGGGCACCGCAGACCTAAGCTTGTTTAACTCCTACCTCTTAAAGGGACCGAGAAAAAATGACCTTTTCTGCACTCCAATGTAAGTCAATGGGGCGATTTTTTGGCTATGTGCTAGAAATGAAATTCAGTGCGGATTGGATGACAGGCACCCTAGGCACCCAGGATCGGCTTTAGTTTCACGTGTATCTCTTAAGCCGGCAGAGAAAACCCACCTGATATGCGCTCCACACAATTGAATAGAGACGCCGTTGATTTTCTATGGGAATTGCAGAAATGACTTCTAAGCCTCAAAATAATGACTTTTTTTCCTAAGGTGGTAGGAATGAAACTCAGTGCGGGCTGGATGGGGTCCCCCCTGGGCACCGCAGACCTAAGCTTGTTTAACTCCTACCTCTTAAAGGGACCGAGAAAAAATGACCTTTTCTGCACTCCAATGTAAGTCAATGGGGCGATTTTTTGGCTATGTGCTAGAAATGAAATTCAGTGCGGATTGGATGACAGGCACCCTAGGCACCCAGGATCGGCTTTAGTTTCACGTGTATCTCTTAAGCCGGCAGAGAAAACCCACCTGATATGCGCTCCACACAATTGAATAGAGACGCCGTTGATTTTCTATGGGAATTGCAGAAATGACTTCTAAGCCTCAAAATAATGACTTTTTTTCCTAAGGTGGTAGGAATGAAACTCAGTGCGGGCTGGATGGGGTCCCCCCTGGGCACCGCAGACCTAAGCTTGTTTAACTCCTACCTCTTAAAGGGACCGAGAAAAAATGACCTTTTCTGCACTCCAATGTAAGTCAATGGGGCGATTTTTTGGCTATGTGCTAGAAATGAAATTCAGTGCGGATTGGATGACAGGCACCCTAGGCACCCAGGATCGGCTTTAGTTTCACGTGTATCTCTTAAGCCGGCAGAGAAAACCCACCTGATATGCGCTCCACACAATTGAATAGAGACGCCGTTGATTTTCTATGGGAATTGCAGAAATGACTTCTAAGCCTCAAAATAATGACTTTTTTTCCTAAGGTGGTAGGAATGAAACTCAGTGCGGGCTGGATGGGGTCCCCCCTGGGCACCGCAGACCTAAGCTTGTTTAACTCCTACCTCTTAAAGGGACCGAGAAAAAATGACCTTTTCTGCACTCCAATGTAAGTCAATGGGGCGATTTTTTGGCTATGTGCTAGAAATGAAATTCAGTGCGGATTGGATGACAGGCACCCTAGGCACCCAGGATCGGCTTTAGTTTCACGTGTATCTCTTAAGCCGGCAGAGAAAACCACCTGATATGCGCTCCACACAATTGAATAGAGACGCCGTTGATTTTCTATGGGAATTGCAGAAATGACTTCTAAGCCTCAAAATAATGACTTTTTTTCCTAAGGTGGTAGGAATGAAACTCAGTGCGGGCTGGATGGGGTCCCCCCTGGGCACCGCAGACCTAAGCTTGTTTAACTCCTACCTCTTAAAGGGACCGAGAAAAAATGACCTTTTCTGCACTCCAATGTAAGTCAATGGGGCGATTTTTTGGCTATGTGCTAGAAATGAAATTCAGTGCGGATTGGATGACAGGCACCCTAGGCACCCAGGATCGGCTTTAGTTTCACGTGTATCTCTTAAGCCGGCAGAGAAAACCACCTGATATGCGCTCCACACAATTGAATAGAGACGCCATTGATTTTCTATGGGAATTGCAGAAATGACTTCTAAGCCTCAAAATAATGACTTTTTTTCCTAAGGTGGTAGGAATGAAACTCAGTGCGGGCTGGATGGGGTCCCCCCTGGGCACCGCAGACCTAAGCTTGTTTAACTCCTACCTCTTAAAGGGACCGAGAAAAAATGACCTTTTCTGCACTCCAATGTAAGTCAATGGGGCGATTTTTTGGCTATGTGCTAGAAATGAAATTCAGTGCGGATTGGATGACAGGCACCCTAGGCACCCAGGATCGGCTTTAGTTTCACGTGTATCTCTTAAGCCGGCAGAGAAAACCCACCTGATATGCGCTCCACACAATTGAATAGAGACGCCGTTGATTTTCTATGGGAATTGCAGAAATGACTTCTAAGCCTCAAAATAATGACTTTTTTTCCTAAGGTGGTAGGAATGAAACTCAGTGCGGGCTGGATGGGGTCCCCCCTGGGCACCGCAGACCTAAGCTTGTTTAACTCCTACCTCTTAAAGGGACCGAGAAAAAATGACCTTTTCTGCACTCCAATGTAAGTCAATGGGGCGATTTTTTGGCTATGTGCTAGAAATGAAATTCAGTGCGGATTGGATGACAGGCACCCTAGGCACCCAGGATCGGCTTTAGTTTCACGTGTATCTCTTAAGCCGGCAGAGAAAACCCACCTGATATGCGCTCCACACAATTGAATAGAGACGCCGTTGATTTTCTATGGGAATTGCAGAAATGACTTCTAAGCCTCAAAATAATGACTTTTTTTCCTAAGGTGGTAGGAATGAAACTCAGTGCGGGCTGGATGGGGTCCCCCCTGGGCACCGCAGACCTAAGCTTGTTTAACTCCTACCTCTTAAAGGGACCGAGAAAAAATGACCTTTTCTGCACTCCAATGTAAGTCAATGGGGCGATTTTTTGGCTATGTGCTAGAAATGAAATTCAGTGCGGATTGGATGACAGGCACCCTAGGCACCCAGGATCGGCTTTAGTTTCACGTGTATCTCTTAAGCCGGCAGAGAAAATCCACCTGATATGCGCTCCACACAATTGAATAGAGACGCCATTGATTTTCTATGGGAATTGCAGAAATGACTTCTAAGCCTCAAAATAATGACTTTTTTTCCTAAGGTGGTAGGAATGAAACTCAGTGCGGGCTGGATGGGGTCCCCCCTGGGCACCGCAGACCTAAGCTTGTTTAACTCCTACCTCTTAAAGGGACCGAGAAAAAATGACCTTTTCTGCACTCCAATGTAAGTCAATGGGGCGATTTTTTGGCTATGTGCTAGAAATGAAATTCAGTGCGGATTGGATGACAGGCACCCTAGGCACCCAGGATCGGCTTTAGTTTCACGTGTATCTCTTAAGCCGGCAGAGAAAACCCACCTGATATGCGCTCCACACAATTGAATAGAGACGCCGTTGATTTTCTATGGGAATTGCAGAAATGACTTCTAAGCCTCAAAATAATGACTTTTTTTCCTAAGGTGGTAGGAATGAAACTCAGTGCGGGCTGGATGGGGTCCCCCCTGGGCACCGCAGACCTAAGCTTGTTTAACTCCTACCTCTTAAAGGGACCGAGAAAAAATGACCTTTTCTGCACTCCAATGTAAGTCAATGGGGCGATTTTTTGGCTATGTGCTAGAAATGAAATTCAGTGCGGATTGGATGACAGGCACCCTAGGCACCCAGGATCGGCTTTAGTTTCACGTGTATCTCTTAAGCCGGCAGAGAAAATCCACCTGATATGCGCTCCACACAATTGAATAGAGACGCCGTTGATTTTCTATGGGAATTGCAGAAATGACTTCTAAGCCTCAAAATAATGACTTTTTTTCCTAAGGTGGTAGGAATGAAACTCAGTGCGGGGTGGATGGGGTCCCCCCTGGGCACCGCAGACCTAAGCTTGTTTAACTCCTACCTCTTAAAGGGACCGAGAAAAAATGACCTTTTCTGCACTCCAATGTAAGTCAATGGGGCGATTTTTTGGCTATGTGCTAGAAATGAAATTCAGTGCGGATTGGATGACAGGCACCCTAGGCACCCAGGATCGGCTTTAGTTTCACGTGTATCTCTTAAGCCGGCAGAGAAAATCCACCTGATATGCGCTCCACACAATTGAATAGAGACGCCATTGATTTTCTATGGGAATTGCAGAAATGACTTCTAAGCCTCAAAATAATGACTTTTTTTCCTAAGGTGGTAGGAATGAAACTCAGTGCGGGCTGGATGGGGTCCCCCCTGGGCACCGCAGACCTAAGCTTGTTTAACTCCTACCTCTTAAAGGGACCGAGAAAAAATGACCTTTTCTGCACTCCAATGTAAGTCAATGGGGCGATTTTTTGGCTATGTGCTAGAAATGAAATTCAGTGCGGATTGGATGACAGGCACCCTAGGCACCCAGGATCGGCTTTAGTTTCACGTGTATCTCTTAAGCCGGCAGAGAAAACCCACCTGATATGCGCTCCACACAATTGAATAGAGACGCCGTTGATTTTCTATGGGAATTGCAGAAATGACTTCTAAGCCTCAAAATAATGACTTTTTTTCCTAAGGTGGTAGGAATGAAACTCAGTGCGGGCTGGATGGGGTCCCCCCTGGGCACCGCAGACCTAAGCTTGTTTAACTCCTACCTCTTAAAGGGACCGAGAAAAAATGACCTTTTCTGCACTCCAATGTAAGTCAATGGGGCGATTTTTTGGCTATGTGCTAGAAATGAAATTCAGTGCGGATTGGATGACAGGCACCCTAGGCACCCAGGATCGGCTTTAGTTTCACGTGTATCTCTTAAGCCGGCAGAGAAAACCCACCTGATATGCGCTCCACACAATTGAATAGAGACGCCGTTGATTTTCTATGGGAATTGCAGAAATGACTTCTAAGCCTCAAAATAATGACTTTTTTTCCTAAGGTGGTAGGAATGAAACTCAGTGCGGGCTGGATGGGGTCCCCCCTGGGCACCGCAGACCTAAGCTTGTTTAACTCCTACCTCTTAAAGGGACCGAGAAAAAATGACCTTTTCTGCACTCCAATGTAAGTCAATGGGGCGATTTTTTGGCTATGTGCTAGAAATGAAATTCAGTGCGGATTGGATGACAGGCACCCTAGGCACCCAGGATCGGCTTTAGTTTCACGTGTATCTCTTAAGCCGGCAGAGAAAACCCACCTGATATGCGCTCCACACAATTGAATAGAGACGCCGTTGATTTTCTATGGGAATTGCAGAAATGACTTCTAAGCCTCAAAATAATGACTTTTTTTCCTAAGGTGGTAGGAATGAAACTCAGTGCGGGCTGGATGGGGTCCCCCCTGGGCACCGCAGACCTAAGCTTGTTTAACTCCTACCTCTTAAAGGGACCGAGAAAAAATGACCTTTTCTGCACTCCAATGTAAGTCAATGGGGCGATTTTTTGGCTATGTGCTAGAAATGAAATTCAGTGCGGTTATCAGGTTCCCTAGAACAGGCAGAAGAGACATGCAAAGCAGTAACCAATAAGAATTGGTCACTACCCATATAAGGCAGGAAGGACCACCCACAGTGAGATTCGTATGCCAAACATTTAATAGGGAGGGTGCGTTGTGCTCTACGGACCCAGAAAGGAATTTCCGGTAGGTAGTATTCGAAATTCCTTCATTCCTGGTCCTTCGGCAGCACACAATGGGACTACGTAGCAGTGAAATTAAAGGGGGGTACAAATCCAATACTTATACTTCTAGCACCTAAGGCTGCTTCGCCTGTGACATCTAGTCTGTAGTGTGATGTGAATGAAGAGGTGCTTGACCACGTCGCTGCTCTACATATCTCTTGTAGTGGTACATTCACAAACTCCGCCCATGACGAGCATTGCCCTGGTTGAGTGGGCTCTAATTCCTACTGGTGCCTGCAGATTTTGTAGAGAGTAGGATACGTAATGGCATTACGGATCCAGCTAGAGATGATTCTCTTGAGGCTTTAAAGCCCTTCATCTTCCCCTCATATAGAACGAATAAGTTCTCTGCGAGTCTGAATGAATTTACTCTTCTTAGGTATTCAGACTGCTCTCCTGACATCCAGAGGGTTGCCTGAGTCATCTGATGCTGGAAGGCTCGGAAGCACAATTTCTTGATTCAGCGCTGATTGTGAAGCGACTTTCGGAGAAAACCTGGCATGGTGCGTAAGAAAAGCGTCCCCCAATCTCTCAGATATGGTTCCCGGCAGGAGAGGGCCTGTTTTCGCTGACCCTACGGGCCGACGCCATGGCCACCAGAAATGCTGTTTTCCAGGACAAGTAATGTAGTTCTTTGAATCTAATGGTTCAAATGGAGCCCCCTTAAAGGCTTCCAACACTATATGCAGATCCCATGATGGAGCGGGGGATGTTATCGGTGGTTTCAAGTTCTTGCACCCTTGAGAAATCTTGTAATCAGGGGTCCCCCGAGTATTTCCCTGCCATGAGGAATTGATTGCCGCAATTGTACGCGAATCGTACTGAACTTGAGACCTTGGTTCAATCCTTTTTGAAGGAAGTTCAGAACACTGTGACTGAATGGTCTGAGGAGAAGGGAATGTTTTCCAGACTCCCGCATATTTGAGTCTAGTGCTCTTTCTTCTAGCGTTGACTATAGTATTCAGGACATCTTCTGATAGATTCTCTGTATTAATGCCGCTTAGTTCATCCGCCAGGCCGTTAATTTCAGACGTTCTAGATCTGGGTGTAGGAACCCCTTCTGGGAGAGCAGATCCCGAACCATTGGAAGCCTCCATATTCTTCTTTTGCAAGCGTGTTTGCTAGGGAAACCATGTTCTGCGCGGCCAGTAGGGAAGAATCAAATGCATTTGGATCGTTCTGTTTTCACTTTCGAGAGGACTCTCATCAGGGCTAAGGAGGAAGGCATAGACAAAATTTCCCTCCCAAGGAGTCGCTAGACCGTCCAGGAATGTCGGATTGTGAGCTGGATCTCTCGAACAGAATCTGGGGATTTCGCGTTTTCCCGAGACGCAAAGGCGTCTAGGTTGGGACTCCGAATCTCCGAGTCACTTGATGAAATATCGTCGGCGAGAGGGACCATTCCCCTGGAATAGAGTGTGCCTGCTGAGAATATCCGCTGATTGATTCGATGTCCCTTTGATATGGACCGCTGATATTTGTGCCACATTCTTCTCTGCCCAGCGAAAAATCGCTTGGCTTTCTTCCAGGAGGACTGGCATCTGTGCCCCCCTGCTTGTTCAGGTAAAAAACCGCAGAGAGGTTGTCTGATTGCACTAGAATGTTCTGATTCTTCAGCTGGTACTGAAAATGAAAAAGGGCCAATTTTATTGCCCTGAGCTCCCTTCTGTTTGAGGCATCGCTTTTCTCTGGTCGACCATTCTCTCTGTATCCAAGATTCTGGATGTGTGCTCCCCATCCAACTGTGAGGCATCTGATTATCTTTGCCTGAGGTATGAGCGACATCCCCCGGGAGACATGTTGAGGCTTCAGCCACCAGCGCAGGTCCAACCGGGTTGATCCTGAGATTGTCATTAACCTCTGTATAGTCCGATGATCCCTGTCCCAGGCTGTCAATATGTCCTTTTGTAGTTGACGAATGTGGGCTCGAGCCCATGGGACCGCATCTATGGTCGATGATAGGGTACCTAGCACTCTCATAGCAGTCTTGATGGTACATGTAGAATTGTTTAGAAGAAAAGATACTTGTCTTCTCAATCTCTTGATCCGATCTTCCGATAGATATAATTTCATTTGTATCGTGTTGATTCAAATCCCAGAAATGTCAAGGAGAGAAGGAGTCAGTTGAGACTTCGCAAAATTCACCAGAAACCCGTGTTGCTGAAGCAGATCTCTGTGAGTGCCTGACAGCTGATCTGCCTTGGCATGATCAAATCCGCACTGAATTTCATTTCTAGCACATAGCCAAAAAATCGCCCCATTGACTTACATTGGAGTGCAGAAAAGGTCATTTTTTCTCGGTCCCTTTAAGAGGTAGGAGTTAAACAAGCTTAGGTCTGCGGTGCCCAGGGGGGACCCCATCCAGCCCGCACTGAGTTTCATTCCTACCACCTTAGGAAAAAAAGTCATTATTTTGAGGCTTAGAAGTCATTTCTGCAATTCCCATAGAAAATCAACGGCGTCTCTATTCAATTGTGTGGAGCGCATATCAGGTGGGTTTTCTCTGCCGGCTTAAGAGATACACGTGAAACTAAAGCCGATCCTGGGTGCCTAGGGTGCCTGTCATCCAATCCGCACTGAATTTCATTTCTAGCACATAGCCAAAAAATCGCCCCATTGACTTACATTGGAGTGCAGAAAAGGTCATTTTTTCTCGGTCCCTTTAAGAGGTAGGAGTTAAACAAGCTTAGGTCTGCGGTGCCCAGGGGGGACCCCATCCAGCCCGCACTGAGTTTCATTCCTACCACCTTAGGAAAAAAAGTCATTATTTTGAGGCTTAGAAGTCATTTCTGCAATTCCCATAGAAAATCAATGGCGTCTCTATTCAATTGTGTGGAGCGCATATCAGGTGGGTTTTCTCTGCCGGCTTAAGAGATACACGTGAAACTAAAGCCGATCCTGGGTGCCTAGGGTGCCTGTCATCCAATCCGCACTGAATTTCATTTCTAGCACATAGCCAAAAAATCGCCCCATTGACTTACATTGGAGTGCAGAAAAGGTCATTTTTTCTCGGTCCCTTTAAGAGGTAGGAGTTAAACAAGCTTAGGTCTGCGGTGCCCAGGGGGGACCCCATCCAGCCCGCACTGAGTTTCATTCCTACCACCTTAGGAAAAAAAGTCATTATTTTGAGGCTTAGAAGTCATTTCTGCAATTCCCATAGAAAATCAACGGCGTCTCTATTCAATTGTGTGGAGCGCATATCAGGTGGGTTTTCTCTGCCGGCTTAAGAGATACACGTGAAACTAAAGCCGATCCTGGGTGCCTAGGGTGCCTGTCATCCAATCCGCACTGAATTTCATTTCTAGCACATAGCCAAAAAATCGCCCCATTGACTTACATTGGAGTGCAGAAAAGGTCATTTTTTCTCGGTCCCTTTAAGAGGTAGGAGTTAAACAAGCTTAGGTCTGCGGTGCCCAGGGGGGACCCCATCCAGCCCGCACTGAGTTTCATTCCTACCACCTTAGGAAAAAAAGTCATTATTTTGAGGCTTAGAAGTCATTTCTGCAATTCCCATAGAAAATCAACGGCGTCTCTATTCAATTGTGTGGAGCGCATATCAGGTGGGTTTTCTCTGCCGGCTTAAGAGATACACGTGAAACTAAAGCCGATCCTGGGTGCCTAGGGTGCCTGTCATCCAATCCGCACTGAATTTCATTTCTAGCACATAGCCAAAAAATCGCCCCATTGACTTACATTGGAGTGCAGAAAAGGTCATTTTTTCTCGGTCCCTTTAAGAGGTAGGAGTTAAACAAGCTTAGGTCTGCGGTGCCCAGGGGGGACCCCATCCAGCCCGCACTGAGTTTCATTCCTACCACCTTAGGAAAAAAAGTCATTATTTTGAGGCTTAGAAGTCATTTCTGCAATTCCCATAGAAAATCAACGGCGTCTCTATTCAATTGTGTGGAGCGCATATCAGGTGGGTTTTCTCTGCCGGCTTAAGAGATACACGTGAAACTAAAGCCGATCCTGGGTGCCTAGGGTGCCTGTCATCCAATCCGCACTGAATTTCATTTCTAGCACATAGCCAAAAAATCGCCCCATTGACTTACATTGGAGTGCAGAAAAGGTCATTTTTTCTCGGTCCCTTTAAGAGGTAGGAGTTAAACAAGCTTAGGTCTGCGGTGCCCAGGGGGGACCCCATCCAGCCCGCACTGAGTTTCATTCCTACCACCTTAGGAAAAAAAGTCATTATTTTGAGGCTTAGAAGTCATTTCTGCAATTCCCATAGAAAATCAACGGCGTCTCTATTCAATTGTGTGGAGCGCATATCAGGTGGGTTTTCTCTGCCGGCTTAAGAGATACACGTGAAACTAAAGCCGATCCTGGGTGCCTAGGGTGCCTGTCATCCAATCCGCACTGAATTTCATTTCTAGCACATAGCCAAAAAATCGCCCCATTGACTTACATTGGAGTGCAGAAAAGGTCATTTTTTCTCGGTCCCTTTAAGAGGTAGGAGTTAAACAAGCTTAGGTCTGCGGTGCCCAGGGGGGACCCCATCCAGCCCGCACTGAGTTTCATTCCTACCACCTTAGGAAAAAAAGTCATTATTTTGAGGCTTAGAAGTCATTTCTGCAATTCCCATAGAAAATCAACGGCGTCTCTATTCAATTGTGTGGAGCGCATATCAGGTGGGTTTTCTCTGCCGGCTTAAGAGATACACGTGAAACTAAAGCCGATCCTGGGTGCCTAGGGTGCCTGTCATCCAATCCGCACTGAATTTCATTTCTAGCACATAGCCAAAAAATCGCCCCATTGACTTACATTGGAGTGCAGAAAAGGTCATTTTTTCTCGGTCCCTTTAAGAGGTAGGAGTTAAACAAGCTTAGGTCTGCGGTGCCCAGGGGGGACCCCATCCAGCCCGCACTGAGTTTCATTCCTACCACCTTAGGAAAAAAAGTCATTATTTTGAGGCTTAGAAGTCATTTCTGCAATTCCCATAGAAAATCAACGGCGTCTCTATTCAATTGTGTGGAGCGCATATCAGGTGGGTTTTCTCTGCCGGCTTAAGAGATACACGTGAAACTAAAGCCGATCCTGGGTGCCTAGGGTGCCTGTCATCCAATCCGCACTGAATTTCATTTCTAGCACATAGCCAAAAAATCGCCCCATTGACTTACATTGGAGTGCAGAAAAGGTCATTTTTTCTCGGTCCCTTTAAGAGGTAGGAGTTAAACAAGCTTAGGTCTGCGGTGCCCAGGGGGGACCCCATCCAGCCCGCACTGAGTTTCATTCCTACCACCTTAGGAAAAAAAGTCATTATTTTGAGGCTTAGAAGTCATTTCTGCAATTCCCATAGAAAATCAACGGCGTCTCTATTCAATTGTGTGGAGCGCATATCAGGTGGGTTTTCTCTGCCGGCTTAAGAGATACACGTGAAACTAAAGCCGATCCTGGGTGCCTAGGGTGCCTGTCATCCAATCCGCACTGAATTTCATTTCTAGCACATAGCCAAAAAATCGCCCCATTGACTTACATTGGAGTGCAGAAAAGGTCATTTTTTCTCGGTCCCTTTAAGAGGTAGGAGTTAAACAAGCTTAGGTCTGCGGTGCCCAGGGGGGACCCCATCCAGCCCGCACTGAGTTTCATTCCTACCACCTTAGGAAAAAAAGTCATTATTTTGAGGCTTAGAAGTCATTTCTGCAATTCCCATAGAAAATCAACGGCGTCTCTATTCAATTGTGTGGAGCGCATATCAGGTGGGTTTTCTCTGCCGGCTTAAGAGATACACGTGAAACTAAAGCCGATCCTGGGTGCCTAGGGTGCCTGTCATCCAATCCGCACTGAATTTCATTTCTAGCACATAGCCAAAAAATCGCCCCATTGACTTACATTGGAGTGCAGAAAAGGTCATTTTTTCTCGGTCCCTTTAAGAGGTAGGAGTTAAACAAGCTTAGGTCTGCGGTGCCCAGGGGGGACCCCATCCAGCCCGCACTGAGTTTCATTCCTACCACCTTAGGAAAAAAAGTCATTATTTTGAGGCTTAGAAGTCATTTCTGCAATTCCCATAGAAAATCAACGGCGTCTCTATTCAATTGTGTGGAGCGCATATCAGGTGGGTTTTCTCTGCCGGCTTAAGAGATACACGTGAAACTAAAGCCGATCCTGGGTGCCTAGGGTGCCTGTCATCCAATCCGCACTGAATTTCATTTCTAGCACATAGCCAAAAAATCGCCCCATTGACTTACATTGGAGTGCAGAAAAGGTCATTTTTTCTCGGTCCCTTTAAGAGGTAGGAGTTAAACAAGCTTAGGTCTGCGGTGCCCAGGGGGGACCCCATCCAGCCCGCACTGAGTTTCATTCCTACCACCTTAGGAAAAAAAGTCATTATTTTGAGGCTTAGAAGTCATTTCTGCAATTCCCATAGAAAATCAACGGCGTCTCTATTCAATTGTGTGGAGCGCATATCAGGTGGGTTTTCTCTGCCGGCTTAAGAGATACACGTGAAACTAAAGCCGATCCTGGGTGCCTAGGGTGCCTGTCATCCAATCCGCACTGAATTTCATTTCTAGCACATAGCCAAAAAATCGCCCCATTGACTTACATTGGAGTGCAGAAAAGGTCATTTTTTCTCGGTCCCTTTAAGAGGTAGGAGTTAAACAAGCTTAGGTCTGCGGTGCCCAGGGGGGACCCCATCCAGCCCGCACTGAGTTTCATTCCTACCACCTTAGGAAAAAAAGTCATTATTTTGAGGCTTAGAAGTCATTTCTGCAATTCCCATAGAAAATCAACGGCGTCTCTATTCAATTGTGTGGAGCGCATATCAGGTGGGTTTTCTCTGCCGGCTTAAGAGATACACGTGAAACTAAAGCCGATCCTGGGTGCCTAGGGTGCCTGTCATCCAATCCGCACTGAATTTCATTTCTAGCACATAGCCAAAAAATCGCCCCATTGACTTACATTGGAGTGCAGAAAAGGTCATTTTTTCTCGGTCCCTTTAAGAGGTAGGAGTTAAACAAGCTTAGGTCTGCGGTGCCCAGGGGGGACCCCATCCAGCCCGCACTGAGTTTCATTCCTACCACCTTAGGAAAAAAAGTCATTATTTTGAGGCTTAGAAGTCATTTCTGCAATTCCCATAGAAAATCAACGGCGTCTCTATTCAATTGTGTGGAGCGCATATCAGGTGGGTTTTCTCTGCCGGCTTAAGAGATACACGTGAAACTAAAGCCGATCCTGGGTGCCTAGGGTGCCTGTCATCCAATCCGCACTGAATTTCATTTCTAGCACATAGCCAAAAAATCGCCCCATTGACTTACATTGGAGTGCAGAAAAGGTCATTTTTTCTCGGTCCCTTTAAGAGGTAGGAGTTAAACAAGCTTAGGTCTGCGGTGCCCAGGGGGGACCCCATCCAGCCCGCACTGAGTTTCATTCCTACCACCTTAGGAAAAAAAGTCATTATTTTGAGGCTTAGAAGTCATTTCTGCAATTCCCATAGAAAATCAACGGCGTCTCTATTCAATTGTGTGGAGCGCATATCAGGTGGATTTTCTCTGCCGGCTTAAGAGATACACGTGAAACTAAAGCCGATCCTGGGTGCCTAGGGTGCCTGTCATCCAATCCGCACTGAATTTCATTTCTAGCACAAAGCCAAAAAATCGCCCCATTGACTTACATTGGAGTGCAGAAAAGGTCATTTTTTCTCGGTCCCTTTAAGAGGTAGGAGTTAAACAAGCTTAGGTCTGCGGTGCCCAGGGGGGACCCCATCCAGCCCGCACTGAGTTTCATTCCTACCACCTTAGGAAAAAAAGTCATTATTTTGAGGCTTAGAAGTCATTTCTGCAATTCCCATAGAAAATCAACGGCGTCTCTATTCAATTGTGTGGAGCGCATATCAGGTGGGTTTTCTCTGCCGGCTTAAGAGATACACGTGAAACTAAAGCCGATCCTGGGTGCCTAGGGTGCCTGTCATCCAATCCGCACTGAATTTCATTTCTAGCACATAGCCAAAAAATCGCCCCATTGACTTACATTGGAGTGCAGAAAAGGTCATTTTTTCTCGGTCCCTTTAAGAGGTAGGAGTTAAACAAGCTTAGGTCTGCGGTGCCCAGGGGGGACCCCATCCAGCCCGCACTGAGTTTCATTCCTACCACCTTAGGAAAAAAAGTCATTATTTTGAGGCTTAGAAGTCATTTCTGCAATTCCCATAGAAAATCAACGGCGTCTCTATTCAATTGTGTGGAGCGCATATCAGGTGGGTTTTCTCTGCCGGCTTAAGAGATACACGTGAAACTAAAGCCGATCCTGGGTGCCTAGGGTGCCTGTCATCCAATCCGCACTGAATTTCATTTCTAGCACATAGCCAAAAAATCGCCCCATTGACTTACATTGGAGTGCAGAAAAGGTCATTTTTTCTCGGTCCCTTTAAGAGGTAGGAGTTAAACAAGCTTAGGTCTGCGGTGCCCAGGGGGGACCCCATCCAGCCCGCACTGAGTTTCATTCCTACCACCTTAGGAAAAAAAGTCATTATTTTGAGGCTTAGAAGTCATTTCTGCAATTCCCATAGAAAATCAACGGCGTCTCTATTCAATTGTGTGGAGCGCATATCAGGTGGGTTTTCTCTGCCGGCTTAAGAGATACACGTGAAACTAAAGCCGATCCTGGGTGCCTAGGGTGCCTGTCATCCAATCCGCACTGAATTTCATTTCTAGCACATAGCCAAAAAATCGCCCCATTGACTTACATTGGAGTGCAGAAAAGGTCATTTTTTCTCGGTCCCTTTAAGAGGTAGGAGTTAAACAAGCTTAGGTCTGCGGTGCCCAGGGGGGACCCCATCCAGCCCGCACTGAGTTTCATTCCTACCACCTTAGGAAAAAAAGTCATTATTTTGAGGCTTAGAAGTCATTTCTGCAATTCCCATAGAAAATCAACGGCGTCTCTATTCAATTGTGTGGAGCGCATATCAGGTGGGTTTTCTCTGCCGGCTTAAGAGATACACGTGAAACTAAAGCCGATCCTGGGTGCCTAGGGTGCCTGTCATCCAATCCGCACTGAATTTCATTTCTAGCACATAGCCAAAAAATCGCCCCATTGACTTACATTGGAGTGCAGAAAAGGTCATTTTTTCTCGGTCCCTTTAAGAGGTAGGAGTTAAACAAGCTTAGGTCTGCGGTGCCCAGGGGGGACCCCATCCAGCCCGCACTGAGTTTCATTCCTACCACCTTAGGAAAAAAAGTCATTATTTTGAGGCTTAGAAGTCATTTCTGCAATTCCCATAGAAAATCAACGGCGTCTCTATTCAATTGTGTGGAGCGCATATCAGGTGGGTTTTCTCTGCCGGCTTAAGAGATACACGTGAAACTAAAGCCGATCCTGGGTGCCTAGGGTGCCTGTCATCCAATCCGCACTGAATTTCATTTCTAGCACATAGCCAAAAAATCGCCCCATTGACTTACATTGGAGTGCAGAAAAGGTCATTTTTTCTCGGTCCCTTTAAGAGGTAGGAGTTAAACAAGCTTAGGTCTGCGGTGCCCAGGGGGGACCCCATCCAGCCCGCACTGAGTTTCATTCCTACCACCTTAGGAAAAAAAGTCATTATTTTGAGGCTTAGAAGTCATTTCTGCAATTCCCATAGAAAATCAACGGCGTCTCTATTCAATTGTGTGGAGCGCATATCAGGTGGGTTTTCTCTGCCGGCTTAAGAGATACACGTGAAACTAAAGCCGATCCTGGGTGCCTAGGGTGCCTGTCATCCAATCCGCACTGAATTTCATTTCTAGCACATAGCCAAAAAATCGCCCCATTGACTTACATTGGAGTGCAGAAAAGGTCATTTTTTCTCGGTCCCTTTAAGAGGTAGGAGTTAAACAAGCTTAGGTCTGCGGTGCCCAGGGGGGACCCCATCCAGCCCGCACTGAGTTTCATTCCTACCACCTTAGGAAAAAAAGTCATTATTTTGAGGCTTAGAAGTCATTTCTGCAATTCCCATAGAAAATCAACGGCGTCTCTATTCAATTGTGTGGAGCGCATATCAGGTGGGTTTTCTCTGCCGGCTTAAGAGATACACGTGAAACTAAAGCCGATCCTGGGTGCCTAGGGTGCCTGTCATCCAATCCGCACTGAATTTCATTTCTAGCACATAGCCAAAAAATCGCCCCATTGACTTACATTGGAGTGCAGAAAAGGTCATTTTTTCTCGGTCCCTTTAAGAGGTAGGAGTTAAACAAGCTTAGGTCTGCGGTGCCCAGGGGGGACCCCATCCAGCCCGCACTGAGTTTCATTCCTACCACCTTAGGAAAAAAAGTCATTATTTTGAGGCTTAGAAGTCATTTCTGCAATTCCCATAGAAAATCAACGGCGTCTCTATTCAATTGTGTGGAGCGCATATCAGGTGGGTTTTCTCTGCCGGCTTAAGAGATACACGTGAAACTAAAGCCGATCCTGGGTGCCTAGGGTGCCTGTCATCCAATCCGCACTGAATTTCATTTCTAGCACATAGCCAAAAAATCGCCCCATTGACTTACATTGGAGTGCAGAAAAGGTCATTTTTTCTCGGTCCCTTTAAGAGGTAGGAGTTAAACAAGCTTAGGTCTGCGGTGCCCAGGGGGGACCCCATCCAGCCCGCACTGAGTTTCATTCCTACCACCTTAGGAAAAAAAGTCATTATTTTGAGGCTTAGAAGTCATTTCTGCAATTCCCATAGAAAATCAACGGCGTCTCTATTCAATTGTGTGGAGCGCATATCAGGTGGGTTTTCTCTGCCGGCTTAAGAGATACACGTGAAACTAAAGCCGATCCTGGGTGCCTAGGGTGCCTGTCATCCAATCCGCACTGAATTTCATTTCTAGCACATAGCCAAAAAATCGCCCCATTGACTTACATTGGAGTGCAGAAAAGGTCATTTTTTCTCGGTCCCTTTAAGAGGTAGGAGTTAAACAAGCTTAGGTCTGCGGTGCCCAGGGGGGACCCCATCCAGCCCGCACTGAGTTTCATTCCTACCACCTTAGGAAAAAAAGTCATTATTTTGAGGCTTAGAAGTCATTTCTGCAATTCCCATAGAAAATCAACGGCGTCTCTATTCAATTGTGTGGAGCGCATATCAGGTGGGTTTTCTCTGCCGGCTTAAGAGATACACGTGAAACTAAAGCCGATCCTGGGTGCCTAGGGTGCCTGTCATCCAATCCGCACTGAATTTCATTTCTAGCACATAGCCAAAAAATCGCCCCATTGACTTACATTGGAGTGCAGAAAAGGTCATTTTTTCTCGGTCCCTTTAAGAGGTAGGAGTTAAACAAGCTTAGGTCTGCGGTGCCCAGGGGGGACCCCATCCAGCCCGCACTGAGTTTCATTCCTACCACCTTAGGAAAAAAAGTCATTATTTTGAGGCTTAGAAGTCATTTCTGCAATTCCCATAGAAAATCAACGGCGTCTCTATTCAATTGTGTGGAGCGCATATCAGGTGGGTTTTCTCTGCCGGCTTAAGAGATACACGTGAAACTAAAGCCGATCCTGGGTGCCTAGGGTGCCTGTCATCCAATCCGCACTGAATTTCATTTCTAGCACATAGCCAAAAAATCGCCCCATTGACTTACATTGGAGTGCAGAAAAGGTCATTTTTTCTCGGTCCCTTTAAGAGGTAGGAGTTAAACAAGCTTAGGTCTGCGGTGCCCAGGGGGGACCCCATCCAGCCCGCACTGAGTTTCATTCCTACCACCTTAGGAAAAAAAGTCATTATTTTGAGGCTTAGAAGTCATTTCTGCAATTCCCATAGAAAATCAACGGCGTCTCTATTCAATTGTGTGGAGCGCATATCAGGTGGGTTTTCTCTGCCGGCTTAAGAGATACACGTGAAACTAAAGCCGATCCTGGGTGCCTAGGGTGCCTGTCATCCAATCCGCACTGAATTTCATTTCTAGCACATAGCCAAAAAATCGCCCCATTGACTTACATTGGAGTGCAGAAAAGGTCATTTTTTCTCGGTCCCTTTAAGAGGTAGGAGTTAAACAAGCTTAGGTCTGCGGTGCCCAGGGGGGACCCCATCCAGCCCGCACTGAGTTTCATTCCTACCACCTTAGGAAAAAAAGTCATTATTTTGAGGCTTAGAAGTCATTTCTGCAATTCCCATAGAAAATCAACGGCGTCTCTATTCAATTGTGTGGAGCGCATATCAGGTGGGTTTTCTCTGCCGGCTTAAGAGATACACGTGAAACTAAAGCCGATCCTGGGTGCCTAGGGTGCCTGTCATCCAATCCGCACTGAATTTCATTTCTAGCACATAGCCAAAAAATCGCCCCATTGACTTACATTGGAGTGCAGAAAAGGTCATTTTTTCTCGGTCCCTTTAAGAGGTAGGAGTTAAACAAGCTTAGGTCTGCGGTGCCCAGGGGGGACCCCATCCAGCCCGCACTGAGTTTCATTCCTACCACCTTAGGAAAAAAAGTCATTATTTTGAGGCTTAGAAGTCATTTCTGCAATTCCCATAGAAAATCAACGGCGTCTCTATTCAATTGTGTGGAGCGCATATCAGGTGGGTTTTCTCTGCCGGCTTAAGAGATACACGTGAAACTAAAGCCGATCCTGGGTGCCTAGGGTGCCTGTCATCCAATCCGCACTGAATTTCATTTCTAGCACATAGCCAAAAAATCGCCCCATTGACTTACATTGGAGTGCAGAAAAGGTCATTTTTTCTCGGTCCCTTTAAGAGGTAGGAGTTAAACAAGCTTAGGTCTGCGGTGCCCAGGGGGGACCCCATCCAGCCCGCACTGAGTTTCATTCCTACCACCTTAGGAAAAAAAGTCATTATTTTGAGGCTTAGAAGTCATTTCTGCAATTCCCATAGAAAATCAACGGCGTCTCTATTCAATTGTGTGGAGCGCATATCAGGTGGGTTTTCTCTGCCGGCTTAAGAGATACACGTGAAACTAAAGCCGATCCTGGGTGCCTAGGGTGCCTGTCATCCAATCCGCACTGAATTTCATTTCTAGCACATAGCCAAAAAATCGCCCCATTGACTTACATTGGAGTGCAGAAAAGGTCATTTTTTCTCGGTCCCTTTAAGAGGTAGGAGTTAAACAAGCTTAGGTCTGCGGTGCCCAGGGGGGACCCCATCCAGCCCGCACTGAGTTTCATTCCTACCACCTTAGGAAAAAAAGTCATTATTTTGAGGCTTAGAAGTCATTTCTGCAATTCCCATAGAAAATCAACGGCGTCTCTATTCAATTGTGTGGAGCGCATATCAGGTGGGTTTTCTCTGCCGGCTTAAGAGATACACGTGAAACTAAAGCCGATCCTGGGTGCCTAGGGTGCCTGTCATCCAATCCGCACTGAATTTCATTTCTAGCACATAGCCAAAAAATCGCCCCATTGACTTACATTGGAGTGCAGAAAAGGTCATTTTTTCTCGGTCCCTTTAAGAGGTAGGAGTTAAACAAGCTTAGGTCTGCGGTGCCCAGGGGGGACCCCATCCAGCCCGCACTGAGTTTCATTCCTACCACCTTAGGAAAAAAAGTCATTATTTTGAGGCTTAGAAGTCATTTCTGCAATTCCCATAGAAAATCAACGGCGTCTCTATTCAATTGTGTGGAGCGCATATCAGGTGGGTTTTCTCTGCCGGCTTAAGAGATACACGTGAAACTAAAGCCGATCCTGGGTGCCTAGGGTGCCTGTCATCCAATCCGCACTGAATTTCATTTCTAGCACATAGCCAAAAAATCGCCCCATTGACTTACATTGGAGTGCAGAAAAGGTCATTTTTTCTCGGTCCCTTTAAGAGGTAGGAGTTAAACAAGCTTAGGTCTGCGGTGCCCAGGGGGGACCCCATCCAGCCCGCACTGAGTTTCATTCCTACCACCTTAGGAAAAAAAGTCATTATTTTGAGGCTTAGAAGTCATTTCTGCAATTCCCATAGAAAATCAACGGCGTCTCTATTCAATTGTGTGGAGCGCATATCAGGTGGGTTTTCTCTGCCGGCTTAAGAGATACACGTGAAACTAAAGCCGATCCTGGGTGCCTAGGGTGCCTGTCATCCAATCCGCACTGAATTTCATTTCTAGCACATAGCCAAAAAATCGCCCCATTGACTTACATTGGAGTGCAGAAAAGGTCATTTTTTCTCGGTCCCTTTAAGAGGTAGGAGTTAAACAAGCTTAGGTCTGCGGTGCCCAGGGGGGACCCCATCCAGCCCGCACTGAGTTTCATTCCTACCACCTTAGGAAAAAAAGTCATTATTTTGAGGCTTAGAAGTCATTTCTGCAATTCCCATAGAAAATCAACGGCGTCTCTATTCAATTGTGTGGAGCGCATATCAGGTGGGTTTTCTCTGCCGGCTTAAGAGATACACGTGAAACTAAAGCCGATCCTGGGTGCCTAGGGTGCCTGTCATCCAATCCGCACTGAATTTCATTTCTAGCACATAGCCAAAAAATCGCCCCATTGACTTACATTGGAGTGCAGAAAAGGTCATTTTTTCTCGGTCCCTTTAAGAGGTAGGAGTTAAACAAGCTTAGGTCTGCGGTGCCCAGGGGGGACCCCATCCAGCCCGCACTGAGTTTCATTCCTACCACCTTAGGAAAAAAAGTCATTATTTTGAGGCTTAGAAGTCATTTCTGCAATTCCCATAGAAAATCAACGGCGTCTCTATTCAATTGTGTGGAGCGCATATCAGGTGGGTTTTCTCTGCCGGCTTAAGAGATACACGTGAAACTAAAGCCGATCCTGGGTGCCTAGGGTGCCTGTCATCCAATCCGCACTGAATTTCATTTCTAGCACATAGCCAAAAAATCGCCCCATTGACTTACATTGGAGTGCAGAAAAGGTCATTTTTTCTCGGTCCCTTTAAGAGGTAGGAGTTAAACAAGCTTAGGTCTGCGGTGCCCAGGGGGGACCCCATCCAGCCCGCACTGAGTTTCATTCCTACCACCTTAGGAAAAAAAGTCATTATTTTGAGGCTTAGAAGTCATTTCTGCAATTCCCATAGAAAATCAACGGCGTCTCTATTCAATTGTGTGGAGCGCATATCAGGTGGGTTTTCTCTGCCGGCTTAAGAGATACACGTGAAACTAAAGCCGATCCTGGGTGCCTAGGGTGCCTGTCATCCAATCCGCACTGAATTTCATTTCTAGCACATAGCCAAAAAATCGCCCCATTGACTTACATTGGAGTGCAGAAAAGGTCATTTTTTCTCGGTCCCTTTAAGAGGTAGGAGTTAAACAAGCTTAGGTCTGCGGTGCCCAGGGGGGACCCCATCCAGCCCGCACTGAGTTTCATTCCTACCACCTTAGGAAAAAAAGTCATTATTTTGAGGCTTAGAAGTCATTTCTGCAATTCCCATAGAAAATCAACGGCGTCTCTATTCAATTGTGTGGAGCGCATATCAGGTGGGTTTTCTCTGCCGGCTTAAGAGATACACGTGAAACTAAAGCCGATCCTGGGTGCCTAGGGTGCCTGTCATCCAATCCGCACTGAATTTCATTTCTAGCACATAGCCAAAAAATCGCCCCATTGACTTACATTGGAGTGCAGAAAAGGTCATTTTTTCTCGGTCCCTTTAAGAGGTAGGAGTTAAACAAGCTTAGGTCTGCGGTGCCCAGGGGGGACCCCATCCAGCCCGCACTGAGTTTCATTCCTACCACCTTAGGAAAAAAAGTCATTATTTTGAGGCTTAGAAGTCATTTCTGCAATTCCCATAGAAAATCAACGGCGTCTCTATTCAATTGTGTGGAGCGCATATCAGGTGGGTTTTCTCTGCCGGCTTAAGAGATACACGTGAAACTAAAGCCGATCCTGGGTGCCTAGGGTGCCTGTCATCCAATCCGCACTGAATTTCATTTCTAGCACATAGCCAAAAAATCGCCCCATTGACTTACATTGGAGTGCAGAAAAGGTCATTTTTTCTCGGTCCCTTTAAGAGGTAGGAGTTAAACAAGCTTAGGTCTGCGGTGCCCAGGGGGGACCCCATCCAGCCCGCACTGAGTTTCATTCCTACCACCTTAGGAAAAAAAGTCATTATTTTGAGGCTTAGAAGTCATTTCTGCAATTCCCATAGAAAATCAACGGCGTCTCTATTCAATTGTGTGGAGCGCATATCAGGTGGGTTTTCTCTGCCGGCTTAAGAGATACACGTGAAACTAAAGCCGATCCTGGGTGCCTAGGGTGCCTGTCATCCAATCCGCACTGAATTTCATTTCTAGCACATAGCCAAAAAATCGCCCCATTGACTTACATTGGAGTGCAGAAAAGGTCATTTTTTCTCGGTCCCTTTAAGAGGTAGGAGTTAAACAAGCTTAGGTCTGCGGTGCCCAGGGGGGACCCCATCCAGCCCGCACTGAGTTTCATTCCTACCACCTTAGGAAAAAAAGTCATTATTTTGAGGCTTAGAAGTCATTTCTGCAATTCCCATAGAAAATCAACGGCGTCTCTATTCAATTGTGTGGAGCGCATATCAGGTGGGTTTTCTCTGCCGGCTTAAGAGATACACGTGAAACTAAAGCCGATCCTGGGTGCCTAGGGTGCCTGTCATCCAATCCGCACTGAATTTCATTTCTAGCACATAGCCAAAAAATCGCCCCATTGACTTACATTGGAGTGCAGAAAAGGTCATTTTTTCTCGGTCCCTTTAAGAGGTAGGAGTTAAACAAGCTTAGGTCTGCGGTGCCCAGGGGGGACCCCATCCAGCCCGCACTGAGTTTCATTCCTACCACCTTAGGAAAAAAAGTCATTATTTTGAGGCTTAGAAGTCATTTCTGCAATTCCCATAGAAAATCAACGGCGTCTCTATTCAATTGTGTGGAGCGCATATCAGGTGGGTTTTCTCTGCCGGCTTAAGAGATACACGTGAAACTAAAGCCGATCCTGGGTGCCTAGGGTGCCTGTCATCCAATCCGCACTGAATTTCATTTCTAGCACATAGCCAAAAAATCGCCCCATTGACTTACATTGGAGTGCAGAAAAGGTCATTTTTTCTCGGTCCCTTTAAGAGGTAGGAGTTAAACAAGCTTAGGTCTGCGGTGCCCAGGGGGGACCCCATCCAGCCCGCACTGAGTTTCATTCCTACCACCTTAGGAAAAAAAGTCATTATTTTGAGGCTTAGAAGTCATTTCTGCAATTCCCATAGAAAATCAACGGCGTCTCTATTCAATTGTGTGGAGCGCATATCAGGTGGGTTTTCTCTGCCGGCTTAAGAGATACACGTGAAACTAAAGCCGATCCTGGGTGCCTAGGGTGCCTGTCATCCAATCCGCACTGAATTTCATTTCTAGCACATAGCCAAAAAATCGCCCCATTGACTTACATTGGAGTGCAGAAAAGGTCATTTTTTCTCGGTCCCTTTAAGAGGTAGGAGTTAAACAAGCTTAGGTCTGCGGTGCCCAGGGGGGACCCCATCCAGCCCGCACTGAGTTTCATTCCTACCACCTTAGGAAAAAAAGTCATTATTTTGAGGCTTAGAAGTCATTTCTGCAATTCCCATAGAAAATCAACGGCGTCTCTATTCAATTGTGTGGAGCGCATATCAGGTGGGTTTTCTCTGCCGGCTTAAGAGATACACGTGAAACTAAAGCCGATCCTGGGTGCCTAGGGTGCCTGTCATCCAATCCGCACTGAATTTCATTTCTAGCACATAGCCAAAAAATCGCCCCATTGACTTACATTGGAGTGCAGAAAAGGTCATTTTTTCTCGGTCCCTTTAAGAGGTAGGAGTTAAACAAGCTTAGGTCTGCGGTGCCCAGGGGGGACCCCATCCAGCCCGCACTGAGTTTCATTCCTACCACCTTAGGAAAAAAAGTCATTATTTTGAGGCTTAGAAGTCATTTCTGCAATTCCCATAGAAAATCAACGGCGTCTCTATTCAATTGTGTGGAGCGCATATCAGGTGGGTTTTCTCTGCCGGCTTAAGAGATACACGTGAAACTAAAGCCGATCCTGGGTGCCTAGGGTGCCTGTCATCCAATCCGCACTGAATTTCATTTCTAGCACATAGCCAAAAAATCGCCCCATTGACTTACATTGGAGTGCAGAAAAGGTCATTTTTTCTCGGTCCCTTTAAGAGGTAGGAGTTAAACAAGCTTAGGTCTGCGGTGCCCAGGGGGGACCCCATCCAGCCCGCACTGAGTTTCATTCCTACCACCTTAGGAAAAAAAGTCATTATTTTGAGGCTTAGAAGTCATTTCTGCAATTCCCATAGAAAATCAACGGCGTCTCTAATTCAATTGTGTGGAGCGCATATCAGGTGGGTTTTCTCTGCCGGCTTAAGAGATACACGTGAAACTAAAGCCGATCCTGGGTGCCTAGGGTGCCTGTCATCCAATCCGCACTGAATTTCATTTCTAGCACATAGCCAAAAAATCGCCCCATTGACTTACATTGGAGTGCAGAAAAGGTCATTTTTTCTCGGTCCCTTTAAGAGGTAGGAGTTAAACAAGCTTAGGTCTGCGGTGCCCAGGGGGGACCCCATCCAGCCCGCACTGAGTTTCATTCCTACCACCTTAGGAAAAAAAGTCATTATTTTGAGGCTTAGAAGTCATTTCTGCAATTCCCATAGAAAATCAACGGCGTCTCTAATTCAATTGTGTGGAGCGCATATCAGGTGGGTTTTCTCTGCCGGCTTAAGAGATACACGTGAAACTAAAGCCGATCCTGGGTGCCTAGGGTGCCTGTCATCCAATCCGCACTGAATTTCATTTCTAGCACATAGCCAAAAAATCGCCCCATTGACTTACATTGGAGTGCAGAAAAGGTCATTTTTTCTCGGTCCCTTTAAGAGGTAGGAGTTAAACAAGCTTAGGTCTGCGGTGCCCAGGGGGGACCCCATCCAGCCCACACTGAGTTTCATTCCTACCACCTTAGGAAAAAAAGTCATTATTTTGAGGCTTAGAAGTCATTTCTGCAATTCCCATAGAAAATCAACGGCGTCTCTAATTCAATTGTGTGGAGCGCATATCAGGTGGGTTTTCTCTGCCGGCTTAAGAGATACACGTGAAACTAAAGCCGATCCTGGGTGCCTAGGGTGCCTGTCATCCAATCCGCACTGAATTTCATTTCTAGCACATAGCCAAAAAATCGCCCCATTGACTTACATTGGAGTGCAGAAAAGGTCATTTTTTCTCGGTCCCTTTAAGAGGTAGGAGTTAAACAAGCTTAGGTCTGCGGTGCCCAGGGGGGACCCCATCCAGCCCGCACTGAGTTTCATTCCTACCACCTTAGGAAAAAAAGTCATTATTTTGAGGCTTAGAAGTCATTTCTGCAATTCCCATAGAAAATCAACGGCGTCTCTATTCAATTGTGTGGAGCGCATATCAGGTGGGTTTTCTCTGCCGGCTTAAGAGATACACGTGAAACTAAAGCCGATCCTGGGTGCCTAGGGTGCCTGTCATCCAATCCGCACTGAATTTCATTTCTAGCACATAGCCAAAAAATCGCCCCATTGACTTACATTGGAGTGCAGAAAAGGTCATTTTTTCTCGGTCCCTTTAAGAGGTAGGAGTTAAACAAGCTTAGGTCTGCGGTGCCCAGGGGGGACCCCATCCAGCCCGCACTGAGTTTCATTCCTACCACCTTAGGAAAAAAAGTCATTATTTTGAGGCTTAGAAGTCATTTCTGCAATTCCCATAGAAAATCAACGGCGTCTCTAATTCAATTGTGTGGAGCGCATATCAGGTGGGTTTTCTCTGCCGGCTTAAGAGATACACGTGAAACTAAAGCCGATCCTGGGTGCCTAGGGTGCCTGTCATCCAATCCGCACTGAATTTCATTTCTAGCACATAGCCAAAAAATCGCCCCATTGACTTACATTGGAGTGCAGAAAAGGTCATTTTTTCTCGGTCCCTTTAAGAGGTAGGAGTTAAACAAGCTTAGGTCTGCGGTGCCCAGGGGGGACCCCATCCAGCCCGCACTGAGTTTCATTCCTACCACCTTAGGAAAAAAAGTCATTATTTTGAGGCTTAGAAGTCATTTCTGCAATTCCCATAGAAAATCAACGGCGTCTCTAATTCAATTGTGTGGAGCGCATATCAGGTGGGTTTTCTCTGCCGGCTTAAGAGATACACGTGAAACTAAAGCCGATCCTGGGTGCCTAGGGTGCCTGTCATCCAATCCGCACTGAATTTCATTTCTAGCACATAGCCAAAAAATCGCCCCATTGACTTACATTGGAGTGCAGAAAAGGTCATTTTTTCTCGGTCCCTTTAAGAGGTAGGAGTTAAACAAGCTTAGGTCTGCGGTGCCCAGGGGGGACCCCATCCAGCCCACACTGAGTTTCATTCCTACCACCTTAGGAAAAAAAGTCATTATTTTGAGGCTTAGAAGTCATTTCTGCAATTCCCATAGAAAATCAACGGCGTCTCTATTCAATTGTGTGGAGCGCATATCAGGTGGGTTTTCTCTGCCGGCTTAAGAGATACACGTGAAACTAAAGCCGATCCTGGGTGCCTAGGGTGCCTGTCATCCAATCCGCACTGAATTTCATTTCTAGCACATAGCCAAAAAATCGCCCCATTGACTTACATTGGAGTGCAGAAAAGGTCATTTTTTCTCGGTCCCTTTAAGAGGTAGGAGTTAAACAAGCTTAGGTCTGCGGTGCCCAGGGGGGACCCCATCCAGCCCGCACTGAGTTTCATTCCTACCACCTTAGGAAAAAAAAGTCATTATTTTGAGGCTTAGAAGTCATTTCTGCAATTCCCATAGAAAATCAACGGCGTCTCTAATTCAATTGTGTGGAGCGCATATCAGGTGGGTTTTCTCTGCCGGCTTAAGAGATACACGTGAAACTAAAGCCGATCCTGGGTGCCTAGGGTGCCTGTCATCCAATCCGCACTGAATTTCATTTCTAGCACATAGCCAAAAAATCGCCCCATTGACTTACATTGGAGTGCAGAAAAGGTCATTTTTTCTCGGTCCCTTTAAGAGGTAGGAGTTAAACAAGCTTAGGTCTGCGGTGCCCAGGGGGGACCCCATCCAGCCCGCACTGAGTTTCATTCCTACCACCTTAGGAAAAAAAGTCATTATTTTGAGGCTTAGAAGTCATTTCTGCAATTCCCATAGAAAATCAACTGGCGTCTCTAATTCAATTGTGTGGAGCGCATATCAGGTGGGATTTTCTCTGCCGGCTTAAGAGATACACGTGAAACTAAAGCCGATCCTGGGTGCCTAGGGTGCCTGTCATCCAATCCGCACTGAATTTCATTTCTAGCACATAGCCAAAAAATCGCCCCATTGACTTACATTGGAGTGCAGAAAAGGTCATTTTTTCTCGGTCCCTTTAAGAGGTAGGAGTTAAACAAGCTTAGGTCTGCGGTGCCCAGGGGGGACCCCATCCAGCCCGCACTGAGTTTCATTCCTACCACCTTAGGAAAAAAAGTCATTATTTTGAGGCTTAGAAGTCATTTCTGCAATTCCCATAGAAAATCAACGGCGTCTCTAATTCAATTGTGTGGAGCGCATATCAGGTGGGTTTTCTCTGCCGGCTTAAGAGATACACGTGAAACTAAAGCCGATCCTGGGTGCCTAGGGTGCCTGTCATCCAATCCGCACTGAATTTCATTTCTAGCACATAGCCAAAAAATCGCCCCATTGACTTACATTGGAGTGCAGAAAAGGTCATTTTTTCTCGGTCCCTTTAAGAGGTAGGAGTTAAACAAGCTTAGGTCTGCGGTGCCCAGGGGGGACCCCATCCAGCCCACACTGAGTTTCATTCCTACCACCTTAGGAAAAAAAGTCATTATTTTGAGGCTTAGAAGTCATTTCTGCAATTCCCATAGAAAATCAACTGGCGTCTCTATTCAATTGTGTGGAGCGCATATCAGGTGGATTTTCTCTGCCGGCTTAAGAGATACACGTGAAACTAAAGCCGATCCTGGGTGCCTAGGGTGCCTGTCATCCAATCCGCACTGAATTTCATTTCTAGCACATAGCCAAAAAATCGCCCCATTGACTTACATTGGAGTGCAGAAAAGGTCATTTTTTTCTCGGTCCCTTTAAGAGGTAGGAGTTAAACAAGCTTAGGTCCTGCGGTGCCCAGGGGGGACCCCATCCAGCCCGCACTGAGTTTCATTCCTACCACCTTAGGAAAAAAAGTCATTATTTTGAGGCTTAGAAGTCATTTCTGCAATTCCCATAGAAAATCAACGGCGTCTCTATTCAATTGTGTGGAGCGCATATCAGGTGGATTTTCTCTGCCGGCTTAAGAGATACACATGAAACTAAAGCCGATCCTGGGTGCCTAGGGTGCCTGTCATCCAATCCGCACTGAATTTCATTTCTAGCACATAGCCAAAAAATCGCCCCATTGACTTACATTGGAGTGCAGAAAAGGTCATTTTTTCTCGGTCCCTTTATGAGGTAGGAGTTAAACAAGCTTAGGTCTGCGGTGCCCAGGGGGGACCCCATCCAGCCCACACTGAGTTTCATTCCTACCACCTTAGGAAAAAAAAGTCATTATTTTGAGGCTTAGAAGTCATTTCTGCAATTCCCATAGAAAATCAACGGCGTCTCTAATTCAATTGTGTGGAGCGCATATCAGGTGGGTTTTCTCTGCCGGCTTAAGAGATACACGTGAAACTAAAGCCGATCCTGGGTGCCTAGGGTGCCTGTCATCCAATCCTCACTGAATTTCATTTCTATCACATAGCCAAAAAATCGCCCCATTGACTTACATTGGAGTGCAGAAAAGGTCATTTTTTCTCGGTCCCTTTAAGAGGTAGGAGTTAAACAAGCTTAGGTCTGCGGTGCCCAGGGGGGACCCCATCCAGCCCGCACTGAGTTTCATTCCTACCACCTTAGGAAAAAAAGTCATTATTTTGAGGCTTAGAAGTCATTTCTGCAATTCCCATAGAAAATCAACTGGCGTCTCTATTCAATTGTGTGGAGCGCATATCAGGTGGGTTTTCTCTGCCGGCTTAAGAGATACACGTGAAACTAAAGCCGATCCTGGGTGCCTAGGGTGCCTGTCATCCAATCCGCACTGAATTTCATTTCTAGCACATAGCCAAAAAATCGCCCCATTGACTTACATTGGAGTGCAGAAAAGGTCATTTTTTCTCGGTCCCTTTAAGAGGTAGGAGTTAAACAAGCTTAGTTCTGCGGTGCCCAGGGGGGACCCCATCCAGCCCGCACTGAGTTTCATTCCTACCACCTTAGGAAAAAAAGTCATTATTTTGAGGCTTAGAAGTCATTTCTGCAATTCCCATAGAAAATCAATGGCATCTCGTGACCGGAAGTGCTAATGAGAAGCAGCACTTAGGGAGAGCTCCGGGACCGGCCGCAAGATTCGGGGATTACAAGTTGAGAAGACAGAAGAGCAGCTGAAGAGGATGAAGGAGAAGAAAGAAGAAGCTTCCAGGAATGGATCAAGATCGCTGCCGAAAGACACAGCCACGCAGAAGAGGAGAGATGAGAAGAAACAGACCAGCAGCGCTGCACGTCCTGGAGCCGCGGCCATATTGGAGGAGGCAGAGCGGCTCCCGACACCCGGAAGTGGCCGGCATCAGCTCTCAGAAGACCGGAGAATCGCCGAAACCGTGAGTGTCGGGTCCCCTGGACCCCGTTCTCCCCCAGCGGCCCCTCAGCTACCTCAGAGATCCTTAGGAGATCCCAGCACAGGAGACATTACGGCAGGCGGGGCGGCCATCTTGGATGGGGCAGAGGGGAGCCGAGATGCCGGCACAAGCCAGATTCACAAAACAAACAGGGAAATAAAGCACCTGAACTGTGGCAGCTCTCACAGCACACAGAGCGCCACTCAGCAACCTCAATTTAAAGGGACAGTACCACCAGAATGTGATAAAGGTCAGGCCCAAAATTGGATGACAGAGGAAGTAGCATCCACCTTAGCTGTGACATCACAACCTGTCACAAGGTATGAAACACAGCCACTTGCACAGCTCCAAGGGGAATATGACCCCATAAACACATTGGGCTATGATCGTTCATACTTTCAAAAAGAACTTTCCTCCCAAACAACTGACTGTGCTGAAACTTCCCAGTTGACAAAACATAAAAACACTACAGCGCCAACTACTGTGAAGATTCCTGATTATATTGCTAAAAACAAGTCCCAAACACACAATGAAATCACATACGCTGCTATGGTCAGAAACGGAACACGAACAGGCTTGGACCACAGCCTTAACGTCACACTAAATAAAAATGCTGACTTCTCCCAGCTTACCCACCAAGAACGTCAGTTTTACATGGAACAACCTGACAATTTTCAGCAGATGCCCGTACAACAAAAAAGACTATCAAGGGAACTTGAAAATGATGAGGATTCCTCTACACCAATGGATTCAGATTTAGAAGAAGAACCGCCTACGAAAAAGACCCTCAATAAAACCCCAAGAAAAAGAGACTTAAATAAATCTATGCACCCTGGCTACTACAGCTCCTCTGATGAGTCATATGCATCCTCCACCCAGTCAATCATACACAATCAGCCGCCTGTAAATACAGGAGACTCCCTCTCTAAAGAAAGTGCCATTAAA
Source organism: Dendropsophus ebraccatus (assembly GCF_027789765.1). Classification (NCBI taxonomy): domain Eukaryota; kingdom Metazoa; phylum Chordata; class Amphibia; order Anura; family Hylidae; genus Dendropsophus; species Dendropsophus ebraccatus. The sequence goes on along the minus strand of NW_027209862.1, from coordinate 51,161 downwards.
ACTCTGCAGGGACACCCAGAACTCCAAGCCTTACTGGCGTTGATCCCCACGAAACAAGATCTACAGGCACTAGCACAGGACATGAAAACGCTTTGGCGCAAAGATCTTACACAAGTGCAGGACAAGATTACCGTCTTAGAAAAGAAAGCAGTCACATCAGACAGTAAGCAACAAAAACAAGAACGCCAAATACAAGACCTTATGGTCACAACACAGGCCCTACAGACCTCCCAGAAGATGTTGATACTACGAATGGACGATATTGAGAACCGCAATAGGCGGAATAATATCAGGATAAGGGGTCTCACAGAAGAGGTACAATCTGTTGACTTAAATAGAGTCCTGATATCTATCTTTAATAAAATCCTGAACAGGCCGGCGGACTCCCACATTGAACTGGACAGGGCACATAGGGCCCTTAAGCCGAGAGGAAGCGACCCAAGGAGACCACGCGACATTATTTGCAGGGTCCATTTCTATTCACTAAAGGAAGAGATCATGAAGAAAGCAAAAACACTGAAGGACATAGCTTTCAATGGTAACAATCTCCAAATATTCTCAGATCTCTCCCTGCTGACATTGCGCCAGAGAATGACTTTGAAACCACTAACCCAAGCTCTGCAGGAAAAGAATATGCAATACAAATGGGGCTTCCCATTTTCCCTGACAGTTAGAGCTACAAACGGAGCAGTCACACTTAGAGAACCAAAGGACATTCCAGGATTTTTGAGGGCCCTCAACCTTCCTAGTCTAAACCTACACGAATGGGTGGAGCTCCATCATACCATGGTATTGCCGCCTCCAACGTACATCTCACAGAAGAGAGGTGAACACGAAGCCAGCTCGGTCAACATCACACAAGATGCACCGCCACTACCACAGAGGCAAAAGAGGAAGTGATTACTCGATTTTTTGTTCCTTTTGCTTTTTTCTCTCCCAACTGAGTAGCTAATATTTCATAGTTGTGTATAGGCTTGTCTAGAGAGATAATTTGCTTAACTCCCATTGAGTAATATTTTAAGGAGGCTTTAATTAGCTAACATTGTGTTTAGAATGCTAGCATTATGTTATGTTTAGCACAGTGGAGGAAAATGTTAGATGAGTCCTGCTAGGCCCTACCACAATACAGTCTACCTCACAAACCCTCACACTGACACCTCAACATCCTCATTACCAATTCAGTTTTACATACTTTAGCCACCACCATACATAATAACATCTCAAATATATTGGCTATAGTCATCTCCCTCAGGAATTTCTCACTTAGTAGGAATTTAGGAAGTCTTGCCCCTCACTACATACAACTAGGCCTCAAACATCCTAGATTTAGTTATCTCTCTTGGAAAACTTCTCACCCTTCCGCTTACATACCTGACACATAGCTCTCCATACCCTCTCCTGGTCTAGTAAGAATTAGATTACTAACTATAGGTAGTCCCCCCCAAACATGAATATAGCAGAGATACTCATAGGCCTATACCCACTGGAAATTCAACAACCCGTTAACACTTCCGCTCACAGAACCAACAGGAACCCTTGTTTAACAAGAATTAGTGACCTGTTCACACCTAGTTAAGTGCGTAGTTTGTACGCTATTTCTTTTTCCTTTAGCTTGTTATTTGAATTTACTTATTGTTATTGTTGATCATTAATTAACCTCTCTCCTCCCCTTCTTTCCCTACATTCTCTCTCCTGCCCATCCCCCATACCCCGGGATACACCTGTCGCCTGAAGAGTATTGACATCACAGAGTCCTCGCTCCTGACAACTATCCTTACTTGAGTAAGTACCAACTACACCCACACACAATGAATGACTTAACTCTCTGCACGCTGAACGTTAACGGCTTCAACGTGCCAGAGAAAAGGTCAAACATACTCTACACTTTGCATAAACAGAACGCAAAAATCCTATTCCTACAAGAAACCCACTTCAAGACGGACAAAACCCCTGACCTCTCAAAAAATAGGTATTACCCCATCTGGACGCATAGCACCTGCCATGACAAAAAAATAAAAGGAGTCTCTATTGCCATCCACAAATCTCTCCCCATTAAAATTATTGACAAAAAAATTGACCCACACAGCAGGTACATCTTCCTAATATGCATTATAGATGGGATCACCTTAACGCTAGCTAATATTTATGCCCCCAACACAGATCAAGTACCATATCTTGTGAAAACACTGAGAGAGCTCCACGATTTTGCAAAGGGCCACATCATTTTAGGCGGGGACTTAAATACCCCTTTGAACCCCCTAATCGATACATCGTCAGGGAAAACAAGCCTCCCGTTCAAAAAAATCAGAGCATTGCAGAGGATTCTGAGGGAGCTCAGGATCTATGACACATGGAGGGTCTTCAACCCTAACATGAAAGATTTCACACACTACTCTGCAGCGACAAACAGCTACAGCAGAATTGATCTGATCCTCTCTTCACATAGCATGCTGAGCTCCCTCAGACACTCCAGTATTGGTAACATTATTCTAACTGATCATGCCCCTGTCTTTTCAACATTCAGCCTCTCACCAACTGCTCCCCGGTCATTCAATTGGAAACTAAACGAATCACTATTAGATGATCCGATATGTGTCGCTGCAATAAAAGAAACAGCAGACCTTTTCCTTGAAGTACATGAAAAAGATCCCACCGCTCCTACAATTATATGGGAAGCATTTAAAGCCACTTTGAGAGGGACCCTGATCTCCCAAGGAGCCAGAGTCAAAAGAGAGAGAACCAAACAAATAGACTTGCTCACTGAAAAAATACACACCCTAGAAATCTCTCATAAAAGAACCTTATTGGACAGTACATTACTTGAGCTCTCTGCCACCAGAACTAAACTCAAAGATCTCCTCTTCAAACAGTACCAGAGAACGGTACAAATATGTGGTAAAACCTTCTATACCTGGGGCAATAAGCCAAGTAAATTACTCGCCAACGCTTTGAAAAACAAAAAAACCTCCCTTACAATCCCCTCTATCAGAACCACAAACGGATCGCTGTCCTATAAATCAGAGATAATAGCAGACACCTTTAAAAGCTACTACAGGGGCCTATATCAATTACCAGCCCCTAATAATCCTGACTCATCCCTACATGCCCCACTTAACCTAAAACAATATATAGAAAAAACCAAACTCCCCATGATAAATGAAGATATTAAAAAGAATTTAGAAGAAAACTTCACCATTGATGAACTTAAAAACACCATAAAGGACTTACCAAATGGAAAAAGCCCAGGCCCAGACGGGTACACCACTAAATTCTATAAACACTACTCAGATATCATCACCCCCCTATTATTGAAGTCCTTTAACTCTATATCAGAACAAAATCCACCCCCCGCCGCTTTCTTGGAGGCCTTTATATCAGTAATACCGAAAGAAGGTAAAGATCACAACATTTGTTCTAACTACAGGCCGATCTCATTACTCAACATTGATACTAAAATATTTGCCAAAACCATAGCTAAAAGACTGGCGCCTCTCCTCGAATCTCTGGTCCACCTAGATCAAGTAGGCTTCGTCCCATCCAGGGAAGCGAAAGATAATACACTTCGAGCCTTCACCATCGCGAGCTATATACATAATTCCAAAAAGAAATCTCTTCTCCTTTCTCTCGATGCCGAGAAGGCTTTTGATCGGGTGGACTGGAGATTTATAGAAGCGACGCTATCTCAGATCGGCCTAGGACCAAATATTCTCTCCAAAATTATGTCCCTTTATACACTCCCCAGTGCCAGGATCAAAATTAATGGCATTACTTCTAGCAAATTGGACATTAGGAATGGAACCAGACAGGGATGCCCATTATCCCCGCTGATATATGTACTTTGTATGGAGCACCTTCTGACGGATATCAGAAATAACCCCGACATAACTGGTGTTACAGTAGGGACTAAAGAGCACTTATGTTCTGCTTATGCAGACGACCTACTGCTCTTCTTAACAAAGCCACATATATCACTCCCATCACTAATGGCCACAATAAAAGAATTTGCTTACTTCAGTAATTATAAATTAAACATAACAAAATGTGAGGCTTGGGGACTTAATTTCTCTGAGAAAGAAATGACAGATCTTAAAAACAACTTCCAGTTTAATTGGAGTAACAATGCCCTAAACTACCTAGGCACATTCATAACTATCTCTAATAAAGACATTATAGAAAAAAATTTCAGCCCCCTTATAAAATCTATCAAAGAAGACCTACATAACTGGGATCAGAAGAGTTTCTCATGGTCAGGCAGAATCAATATAATAAAAATGAATATCCTACCGAGGATTTTATATCTCTTCCAAACTGTCCCGGCAACACTACAACAAAACTACCTGACCAGGATAAACTCACTCATAGGTAAATTCATCTGGTCTAATAAACCGGCCCGCCTAAAAAACAGTATTCTCACTAAATCTAAAACAGATGGTGGATTAGCACTACCAAACATAATACACTACTACCACGCCTCCATCTTAGGGAGAGTAGTAGAAGCCTTCCACTTAAGAAACAAGAAAGTGTGGATTAACCTGGAAGCTGCAGCCACAAACTTTGACCCGACAGCTATTCTGTGGACTCCAAAGGAAATCCTAAAAGACGTTACCTCACTCAGACATTCCCCGGTTAGCTCTTCTATCTTACTACTCGCCAAATCTCGCTCCCAGGACTTGGCAGGCCTTTTTAAATCAGATGGACCTTTAATACCCCTAGGGAAAAATTATAGATTCACCCCAGCCCTTCACTCTGACTCTTTCATGGGCATACCCACAGACAAAGGGGTCACGTTTAGTAACATCATGAAAGACGGAGACATCTTACCATTTGATAAAATGCCATACGATTCCAATAGAGATATAGCTTCATACATAAACGATAACAAACAATACCATCAACTGTCTGACTTCATAAACAGACAAAACTCAAATCTACAACTATCCAGAAAACTCTTACCATTTGAGCAGCTCTGTTCCTCACCAAACCACACTCACAAAATTATATCAAAAATCTACACGATTTTCCTAGCCAACATAGATGACGCACGTCCTGAGTACTTTGAGAAATGGGAAAGGGACTTAAACGTCAAGTTCTCAGAAGATGAGGTTAATAAAGCGCTCTATATGACACACAAAACCTCCTTATCTTGCAATATTCAAGAGAGGAATTATAAAGTACTAACAAGATGGTACTTAGTACCAACTAAGCTAAAAACTTTCTATCCTGATCATAAAGACAATTGTTGGAGATGTGGCGGGGAAAAGGGAAACATGCTGCACATCTGGTGGAGTTGCCCCAAAATAAGGCCTTTTTGGGACAAAATATTGGACATCATCAACAAAATAACTGACACTCCAATCAAAAACACACCAGAACAGGCTTTGCTATTAATGATACCCGTTCCCCTATATCTATGCAAGTACTCTCTGACGGGCTTCATGTTAGTAGCTGCAAAAGCTATTATAGCTAGACTCTGGAAGACCCCCACTGCTCCTTCAATTTTGAAGTGGGTAGAGGAGGTAGACAGCTATCACAGAATGGAGGAACTGGTATCAGACGATAGGAAAGCTGGTAACAAATCATTCTATACAAAATGGCTACCATGGACCTCATACCGAGAAAACCCCCCACCTTCAGACACACCCTCCATCTCATGTGACTCTGACGATTAAGCAAATCTAAGTACAACGGACCTAAAGAATGCGCAGTGACTCTGTGATGCCAACGAATATAAGTATCAGGTGAGAACATATCTTCAAAGACTCAGTACCCAATTCTTTCTTTGATTAAGGTGATTGTAGTATCTTCATTATGCTATAATAAAGTATCCAGTACCCTTCCCCACATACCATTCCCTCCCTTACCTTCCTTTCTTTCTCCCCTCCCCCCCCCTCCTTTTTATTCGTTTTCATTTCTTACATTGATATTATTATCTGTGATTGAATAGCTTATATTCTTTTTCCTAAAACGTTAAAACGTTAAAACGTTAAACTTTCCTCTCCAATAAAAACTAAATTTGTTAGAAAATCAACGGCGTCTCTATTCAATTGTGTGGAGCGCATATCAGGTGGGTTTTCTCTGCCGGCTTAAGAGATACACATGAAACTAAAGCCGATCCTGGGTGCCTAGGGTGCCTGTCATCCAATCCGCACTGAATTTCATTTCTAGCACATAGCCAAAAAATCGCCCCATTGACTTACATTGGAGTGCAGAAAAGGTCATTTTTTCTCGGTCCCTTTAAGAGGTAGGAGTTAAACAAGCTTAGGTCTGCGGTGCCCAGGGGGGACCCCATCCAGCCCGCACTGAGTTTCATTCCTACCACCTTAGGAAAAAAAGTCATTATTTTGAGGCTTAGAAGTCATTTCTGCAATTCCCATAGAAAATCAACGGCGTCTCTAATTCAATTGTGTGGAGCGCATATCAGGTGGGTTTTCTCTGCCGGCTTAAGAGATACACGTGAAACTAAAGCCGATCCTGGGTGCCTAGGGTGCCTGTCATCCAATCCGCACTGAATTTCATTTCTAGCACATAGCCAAAAAATCGCCCCATTGACTTACATTGGAGTGCAGAAAAGGTCATTTTTTCTCGGTCCCTTTAAGAGGTAGGAGTTAAACAAGCTTAGGTCTGCGGTGCCCAGGGGGGACCCCATCCAGCCCGCACTGAGTTTCATTCCTACCACCTTAGGAAAAAAAGTCATTATTTTGAGGCTTAGAAGTCATTTCTGCAATTCCCATAGAAAATCAATGGCGTCTCTATTCAATTGTGTGGAGCGCATATCAGGTGGATTTTCTCTGCCGGCTTAAGAGATACACGTGAAACTAAAGCCGATCCTGGGTGCCTAGGGTGCCTGTCATCCAATCCGCACTGAATTTCATTTCTAGCACATAGCCAAAAAATCGCCCCATTGACTTACATTGGAGTGCAGAAAAGGTCATTTTTTCTCGGTCCCTTTAAGAGGTAGGAGTTAAACAAGCTTAGGTCTGCGGTGCCCAGGGGGGACCCCATCCAGCCCGCACTGAGTTTCATTCCTACCACCTTAGGAAAAAAAGTCATTATTTTGAGGCTTAGAAGTCATTTCTGCAATTCCCATAGAAAATCAACGGCGTCTCTATTCAATTGTGTGGAGCGCATATCAGGTGGGTTTTCTCTGCCGGCTTAAGAGATACACGTGAAACTAAAGCCGATCCTGGGTGCCTAGGGTGCCTGTCATCCAATCCGCACTGAATTTCATTTCTAGCACATAGCCAAAAAATCGCCCCATTGACTTACATTGGAGTGCAGAAAAGGTCATTTTTTCTCGGTCCCTTTAAGAGGTAGGAGTTAAACAAGCTTAGGTCTGCGGTGCCCAGGGGGGACCCCATCCAGCCCGCACTGAGTTTCATTCCTACCACCTTAGGAAAAAAAGTCATTATTTTGAGGCTTAGAAGTCATTTCTGCAATTCCCATAGAAAATCAACAGCGTCTCTAATTCAATTGTGTGGAGCGCATATCAGGTGGATTTTCTCTGCCGGCTTAAGAGATACACGTGAAACTAAAGCCGATCCTGGGTGCCTAGGGTGCCTGTCATCCAATCCGCACTGAATTTCATTTCTAGCACATAGCCAAAAAATCGCCCCATTGACTTACATTGGAGTGCAGAAAAGGTCATTTTTTCTCGGTCCCTTTAAGAGGTAGGAGTTAAACAAGCTTAGGTCTGCGGTGCCCAGGGGGGACCCCATCCAGCCCACACTGAGTTTCATTCCTACCACCTTAGGAAAAAAAGTCATTATTTTGAGGCTTAGAAGTCATTTCTGCAATTCCCATAGAAAATCAACGGCGTCTCTAATTCAATTGTGTGGAGCGCATATCAGGTGGGTTTTCTCTGCCGGCTTAAGAGATACACGTGAAACTAAAGCCGATCCTGGGTGCCTAGGGTGCCTGTCATCCAATCCGCACTGAATTTCATTTCTAGCACATAGCCAAAAAATCGCCCCATTGACTTACATTGGAGTGCAGAAAAGGTCATTTTTTCTCGGTCCCTTTAAGAGGTAGGAGTTAAACAAGCTTAGGTCTGCGGTGCCCAGGGGGGACCCCATCCAGCCCGCACTGAGTTTCATTCCTACCACCTTAGGAAAAAAAGTCATTATTTTGAGGCTTAGAAGTCATTTCTGCAATTCCCATAGAAAATCAACGGCGTCTCTAATTCAATTGTGTGGAGCGCATATCAGGTGGGTTTTCTCTGCCGGCTTAAGAGATACACGTGAAACTAAAGCCGATCCTGGGTGCCTAGGGTGCCTGTCATCCAATCCGCACTGAATTTCATTTCTAGCACATAGCCAAAAAATCGCCCCATTGACTTACATTGGAGTGCAGAAAAGGTCATTTTTTCTCGGTCCCTTTAAGAGGTAGGAGTTAAACAAGCTTAGGTCTGCGGTGCCCAGGGGGGACCCCATCCAGCCCGCACTGAGTTTCATTCCTACCACCTTAGGAAAAAAAGTCATTATTTTGAGGCTTTGAAGTCATTTCTGCAATTCCCATAGAAAATCAACGGCGTCTCTATTCAATTGTGTGGAGCGCATATCAGGTGGGTTTTCTCTGCCGGCTTAAGAGATACACGTGAAACTAAAGCCGATCCTGGGTGCCTAGGGTGCCTGTCATCCAATCCGCACTGAATTTCATTTCTAGCACATAGCCAAAAAATCGCCCCATTGACTTACATTGGAGTGCAGAAAAGGTCATTTTTTCTCGGTCCCTTTAAGAGGTAGGAGTTAAACAAGCTTAGGTCTGCGGTGCCCAGGGGGGACCCCATCCAGCCCGCACTGAGTTTCATTCCTACCACCTTAGGAAAAAAAGTCATTATTTTGAGGCTTAGAAGTCATTTCTGCAATTCCCATAGAAAATCAACGGCGTCTCTAATTCAATTGTGTGGAGCGCATATCAGGTGGATTTTCTCTGCCGGCTTAAGAGATACACGTGAAACTAAAGCCGATCCTGGGTGCCTAGGGTGCCTGTCATCCAATCTGCACTGAATTTCATTTCTAGCACATAGCCAAAAAATCGCCCCATTGACTTACATTGGAGTGCAGAAAAGGTCATTTTTTCTCGGTCCCTTTAAGAGGTAGGAGTTAAACAAGCTTAGGTCTGCGGTGCCCAGGGGGGACCCCATCCAGCCCGCACTGAGTTTCATTCCTACCACCTTAGGAAAAAAAAGTCATTATTTTGAGGCTTAGAAGTCATTTCTGCAATTCCCATAGAAAATCAATGGCGTCTCTATTCAATTGTGTGGAGCGCATATCAGGTGGATTTTCTCTGCCGGCTTAAGAGATACACGTGAAACTAAAGCCGATCCTGGGTGCCTAGGGTGCCTGTCATCCAATCCGCACTGAATTTCATTTCTAGCACATAGCCAAAAAATCGCCCCATTGACTTACATTGGAGTGCAGAAAAGGTCATTTTTTCTCGATCCCTTTAAGAGGTAGGAGTTAAACAAGCTTAGGTCTGCGGTGCCCAGGGGGGACCCCATCCAGCCCGCACTGAGTTTCATTCCTACCACCTTAGGAAAAAAAGTCATTATTTTGAGGCTTAGAAGTCATTTCTGCAATTCCCATAGAAAATCAACGGCGTCTCTAATTCAATTGTGTGGAGCGCATATCAGGTGGGTTTTCTCTGCCGGCTTAAGAGATACACGTGAAACTAAAGCCGATCCTGGGTGCCTAGGGTGCCTGTCATCCAATCCGCACTGCATTTCATTTCTAGCACATAGCCAAAAAATCGCCCCATTGACTTACATTGGAGTGCAGAAAAGGTCATTTTTTCTCGGTCCCTTTAAGAGGTAGGAGTTAAACAAGCTTAGGTCTGCGGTGCCCAGGGGGGACCCCATCCAGCCCACACTGAGTTTCATTCCTACCACCTTAGGAAAAAAAGTCATTATTTTGAGGCTTAGAAGTCATTTCTGCAATTCCCATAGAAAATCAACTGGCGTCTCTATTCAATTGTGTGGAGCGCATATCAGGTGGATTTTCTCTGCCGGCTTAAGAGATACACGTGAAACTAAAGCCGATCCTGGGTGCCTAGGGTGCCTGTCATCCAATCCGCACTGAATTTCATTTCTAGCACATAGCCAAAAAATCGCCCCATTGACTTACATTGGAGTGCAGAATAGGTCATTTTTTCTCGGTCCCTTTAAGAGGTAGGAGTTAAACAAGCTTAGGTCTGCGGTGCCCAGGGGGGACCCCATCCAGCCCGCACTGAGTTTCATTCCTACCACCTTAGGAAAAAAAGTCATTATTTTGAGGCTTAGAAGTCATTTCTGCAATTCCCATAGAAAATCAACGGCGTCTCTAATTCAATTGTGTGGAGCGCATATCAGGTGGGTTTTCTCTGCCGGCTTAAGAGATACACGTGAAACTAAAGCCGATCCTGGGTGCCTAGGGTGCCTGTCATCCAATCCGCACTGAATTTCATTTCTAGCACATAGCCAAAAAATCGCCCCATTGACTTACATTGGAGTGCAGAAAAGGTCATTTTTTCTCGGTCCCTTTAAGAGGTAGGAGTTAAACAAGCTTAGGTCTGCGGTGCCCAGGGGGGACCCCATCCAGCCCACACTGAGTTTCATTCCTACCACCTTAGGAAAAAAAGTCATTATTTTGAGGCTTAGAAGTCATTTCTGCAATTCCCATAGAAAATCAACGGCGTCTCTAATTCAATTGTGTGGAGCGCATATCAGGTGGGTTTTCTCTGCCGGCTTAAGAGATACACGTGAAACTAAAGCCGATCCTGGGTGCCTAGGGTGCCTGTCATCCAATCCGCACTGAATTTCATTTCTAGCACATAGCCAAAAAATCGCCCCATTGACTTACATTGGAGTGCAGAAAAGGTCATTTTTTCTCGGTCCCTTTAAGAGGTAGGAGTTAAACAAGCTTAGGTCTGCGGTGCCCAGGGGGGACCCCATCCAGCCCGCACTGAGTTTCATTCCTACCACCTTAGGAAAAAAAGTCATTATTTTGAGGCTTAGAAGTCATTTCTGCAATTCCCATAGAAAATCAATGGCGTCTCTATTCAATTGTGTGGAGCGCATATCAGGTGGATTTTCTCTGCCGGCTTAAGAGATACACGTGAAACTAAAGCCGATCCTGGGTGCCTAGGGTGCCTGTCATCCAATCCGCACTGAATTTCATTTCTAGCACATAGCCAAAAAATCGCCCCATTGACTTACATTGGAGTGCAGAAAAGGTCATTTTTTCTCGGTCCCTTTAAGAGGTAGGAGTTAAACAAGCTTAGGTCTGCGGTGCCCAGGGGGGACCCCATCCAGCCCACACTGAGTTTCATTCCTACCACCTTAGGAAAAAAAGTCATTATTTTGAGGCTTAGAAGTCATTTCTGCAATTCCCATAGAAAATCAATGGCGTCTCTATTCAATTGTGCGGAGCGCATATCAGGTGGATTTTCTCTGCCGGCTTAAGAGATACACGTGAAACTAAAGCCGATCCTGGGTGCCTAGGGTGCCTGTCATCCAATCCGCACTGAATTTCATTTCTAGCACATAGCCAAAAAATCGCCCCATTGACTTACATTGGAGTGCAGAAAAGGTCATTTTTTCTCGGTCCCTTTAAGAGGTAGGAGTTAAACAAGCTTAGGTCTGCGGTGCCCAGGGGGGACCCCATCCAGCCCGCACTGAGTTTCATTCCTACCACCTTAGGAAAAAAAGTCATTATTTTGAGGCTTAGAAGTCATTTCTGCAATTCCCATAGAAAATCAACGGCGTCTCTAATTCAATTGTGCTGGAGCGCATATCAGGTGGGTTTTCTCTGCCGGCTTAAGAGATACACGTGAAACTAAAGCCGATCCTGGGTGCCTAGGGTGCCTGTCATCCAATCCGCACTGAATTTCATTTCTAGCACATAGCCAAAAAATCGCCCCATTGACTTACATTGGAGTGCAGAAAAGGTCATTTTTTCTCGGTCCCTTTAAGAGGTAGGAGTTAAACAAGCTTAGGTCTGCGGTGCCCAGGGGGGACCCCATCCAGCCCGCACTGAGTTTCATTCCTACCACCTTAGGAAAAAAAGTCATTATTTTGAGGCTTAGAAGTCATTTCTGCAATTCCCATAGAAAATCAATGGCGTCTCTATTCAATTGTGTGGAGCGCATATCAGGTGGATTTTCTCTGCCGGCTTAAGAGATACACGTGAAACTAAAGCCGATCCTGGGTGCCTAGGGTGCCTGTCATCCAATCCGCACTGAATTTCATTTCTAGCACATAGCCAAAAAATCGCCCCATTGACTTACATTGGAGTGCAGAAAAGGTCATTTTTTCTCGGTCCCTTTATGAGGTAGGAGTTAAACAAGCTTAGGTCTGCGGTGCCCAGGGGGGACCCCATCCAGCCCACACTGAGTTTCATTCCTACCACCTTAGGAAAAAAAGTCATTATTTTGAGGCTTAGAAGTCATTTATGCAATTCCCATAGAAAATCAACGGCGTCTCTAATTCAATTGTGTGGAGCGCATATCAGGTGGGTTTTCTCTGCCGGCTTAAGAGATACACGTGAAACTAAAGCCGATCCTGGGTGCCTAGGGTGCCTGTCATCCAATCCGCACTGAATTTCATTTCTAGCACATAGCCAAAAAATCGCCCCATTGACTTACATTGGAGTGCAGAAAAGGTCATTTTTTCTCGGTCCCTTTAAGAGGTAGGAGTTAAACAAGCTTAGGTCTGCGGTGCCCAGGGGGGACCCCATCCAGCCCGCACTGAGTTTCATTCCTACCACCTTAGGAAAAAAAGTCATTATTTTGAGGCTTAGAAGTCATTTCTGCAATTCCCATAGAAAATCAATGGCGTCTCTATTCAATTGTGTGGAGCGCATATCAGGTGGATTTTCTCTGCCGGCTTAAGAGATACACGTGAAACTAAAGCCGATCCTGGGTGCCTAGGGTGCCTGTCATCCAATCCGCACTGAATTTCATTTCTAGCACATAGCCAAAAAATCGCCCCATTGACTTACATTGGAGTGCAGAAAAGGTCATTTTTTCTCGGTCCCTTTAAGAGGTAGGAGTTAAACAAGCTTAGTTCTGCGGTGCCCAGGGGGGACCCCATCCAGCCCACACTGAGTTTCATTCCTACCACCTTAGGAAAAAAAGTCATTATTTTGAGGCTTAGAAGTCATTTCTGCAATTCCCATAGAAAATCAACGGCGTCTCTAATTCAATTGTGTGGAGCGCATATCAGGTGGGTTTTCTCTGCCGGCTTAAGAGATACACGTGAAACTAAAGCCGATCCTGGGTGCCTAGGGTGCCTGTCATCCAATCCGCACTGAATTTCATTTCTAGCACATAGCCAAAAAATCGCCCCATTGACTTACATTGGAGTGCAGAAAAGGTCATTTTTTCTCGGTCCCTTTAAGAGGTAGGAGTTAAACAAGCTTAGGTCTGCGGTGCCCAGGGGGGACCCCATCCAGCCCGCACTGAGTTTCATTCCTACCACCTTAGGAAAAAAAGTCATTATTTTGAGGCTTAGAAGTCATTTCTGCAATTCCCATAGAAAATCAACGGCGTCTCTATTCAATTGTGTGGAGCGCATATCAGGTGGATTTTCTCTGCCGGCTTAAGAGATACACGTGAAACTAAAGCCGATCCTGGGTGCCTAGGGTGCCTGTCATCCAATCCGCACTGAATTTCATTTCTAGCACATAGCCAAAAAATCGCCCCATTGACTTACATTGGAGTGCAGAAAAGGTCATTTTTTCTCGGTCCCTTTAAGAGGTAGGAGTTAAACAAGCTTAGGTCTGCGGTGCCCAGGGGGGACCCCATCCAGCCCGCACTGAGTTTCATTCCTACCACCTTAGGAAAAAAAGTCATTATTTTGAGGCTTAGAAGTCATTTCTGCAATTCCCATAGAAAATCAACGGCGTCTCTAATTCAATTGTGTGGAGCGCATATCAGGTGGGTTTTCTCTGCCGGCTTAAGAGATACACGTGAAACTAAAGCCGATCCTGGGTGCCTAGGGTGCCTGTCATCCAATCCGCACTGAATTTCATTTCTAGCACATAGCCAAAAAATCGCCCCATTGACTTACATTGGAGTGCAGAAAAGGTCATTTTTTCTCGGTCCCTTTAAGAGGTAGGAGTTAAACAAGCTTAGGTCTGCGGTGCCCAGGGGGGACCCCATCCAGCCCACACTGAGTTTCATTCCTACCACCTTAGGAAAAAAAGTCATTATTTTGAGGCTTAGAAGTCATTTCTGCAATTCCCATAGAAAATCAACGGCGTCTCTATTCAATTGTGTGGAGCGCATATCAGGTGGATTTTCTCTGCCGGCTTAAGAGATACACGTGAAACTAAAGCCGATCCTGGGTGCCTAGGGTGCCTGTCATCCAATCCGCACTGAATTTCATTTCTAGCACATAGCCAAAAAATCGCCCCATTGACTTACATTGGAGTGCAGAAAAGGTCATTTTTTCTCGGTCCCTTTAAGAGGTAGGAGTTAAACAAGCTTAGGTCTGCGGTGCCCAGGGGGGACCCCTATCCAGCCCGCACTGAGTTTCATTCCTACCACCTTAGGAAAAAAAGTCATTATTTTGAGGCTTAGAAGTCATTTCTGCAATTCCCATAGAAAATCAACGGCGTCTCTAATTCAATTGTGTGGAGCGCATATCACGTGGATTTTCTCTGCCGCCTTAAGAGATACACGTTAAACTAAAGCCGATCCTGGGTGCCTAGGGTGCCTGTCATCCAATCCGCACTGAATTTCATTTCTAGCACATAGCCAAAAAATCGCCCCATTGACTTACATTGGAGTGCAGAAAAGGTCATTTTTTCTCGGTCCCTTTAAGAGGTAGGAGTTAAACAAGCTTAGGTCTGCGGTGCCCAGGGGGGACCCCATCCAGCCCGCACTGAGTTTCATTCCTACCACCTTAGGAAAAAAAGTCATTATTTTGAGGCTTAGAAGTCATTTCTGCAATTCCCATAGAAAATCAATGGCGTCTCTATTCAATTGTGCGGAGCGCATATCAGGTGGATTTTCTCTGCCGGCTTAAGAGATACACGTGAAACTAAAGCCGATCCTGGGTGCCTAGGGTGCCTGTCATCCAATCCGCACTGAATTTCATTTCTAGCACATAGCCAAAAAATCGCCCCATTGACTTACATTGGAGTGCAGAAAAGGTCATTTTTTCTCGGTCCCTTTAAGAGGTAGGAGTTAAACAAGCTTAGGTCTGCGGTGCCCAGGGGGGACCCCATCCAGCCCGCACTGAGTTTCATTCCTACCACCTTAGGAAAAAAAGTCATTATTTTGAGGCTTAGAAGTCATTTCTGCAATTCCCATAGAAAATCAACGGCGTCTCTAATTCAATTGTGCGGAGCGCATATCAGGTGGGTTTTCTCTGCCGGCTTAAGAGATACACGTGAAACTAAAGCCGATCCTGGGTGCCTAGGGTGCCTGTCATCCAATCCGCACTGAATTTCATTTCTAGCACATAGCCAAAAAATCGCCCCATTGACTTACATTGGAGTGCAGAAAAGGTCATTTTTTCTCGGTCCCTTTAAGAGGTAGGAGTTAAACAAGCTTAGGTCTGCGGTGCCCAGGGGGGACCCCATCCAGCCCGCACTGAGTTTCATTCCTACCACCTTAGGAAAAAAAGTCATTATTTTGAGGCTTAGAAGTCATTTCTGCAATTCCCATAGAAAATCAATGGCGTCTCTATTCAATTGTGTGGAGCGCATATCAGGTGGATTTTCTCTGCCGCCTTAAGAGATACACGTGAAACTAAAGCCGATCCTGGGTGCCTAGGGTGCCTGTCATCCAATCCGCACTGAATTTCATTTCTAGCACATAGCCAAAAAATCGCCCCATTGACTTACATTGGAGTGCAGAAAAGGTCATTTTTTCTCGGTCCCTTTAATGAGGTAGGAGTTAAACAAGCTTAGGTCTGCGGTGCCCAGGGGGGACCCCATCCAGCCCACACTGAGTTTCATTCCTACCACCTTAGGAAAAAAAGTCATTATTTTGAGGCTTAGAAGTCATTTCTGCAATTCCCATAGAAAATCAACGGCGTCTCTAATTCAATTGTGTGGAGCGCATATCAGGTGGGTTTTCTCTGCCGGCTTAAGAGATACACGTGAAACTAAAGCCGATCCTGGGTGCCTAGGGTGCCTGTCATCCAATCCGCACTGAATTTCATTTCTAGCACATAGCCAAAAAATCGCCCCATTGACTTACATTGGAGTGCAGAAAAGGTCATTTTTTCTCGGTCCCTTTAAGAGGTAGGAGTTAAACAAGCTTAGGTCTGCGGTGCCCAGGGGGGACCCCATCCAGCCCGCACTGAGTTTCATTCCTACCACCTTAGGAAAAAAAGTCATTATTTTGAGGCTTAGAAGTCATTTCTGCAATTCCCATAGAAAATCAATGGCGTCTCTATTCAATTGTGTGGAGCGCATATCAGGTGGATTTTCTCTGCCGGCTTAAGAGATACACGTGAAACTAAAGCCGATCCTGGGTGCCTAGGGTGCCTGTCATCCAATCCGCACTGAATTTCATTTCTAGCACATAGCCAAAAAATCGCCCCATTGACTTACATTGGAGTGCAGAAAAGGTCATTTTTTCTCGGTCCCTTTAAGAGGTAGGAGTTAAACAAGCTTAGTTCTGCGGTGCCCAGGGGGGACCCCATCCAGCCCACACTGAGTTTCATTCCTACCACCTTAGGAAAAAAAGTCATTATTTTGAGGCTTAGAAGTCATTTCTGCAATTCCCATAGAAAATCAACGGCGTCTCTAATTCAATTGTGTGGAGCGCATATCAGGTGGGTTTTCTCTGCCGGCTTAAGAGATACACGTGAAACTAAAGCCGATCCTGGGTGCCTAGGGTGCCTGTCATCCAATCTGCACTGAATTTCATTTCTAGCACATAGCCAAAAAATCGCCCCATTGACTTACATTGGAGTGCAGAAAAGGTCATTTTTTCTCGGTCCCTTTAAGAGGTAGGAGTTAAACAAGCTTAGGTCTGCGGTGCCCAGGGGGGACCCCATCCAGCCCACACTGAGTTTCATTCCTACCACCTTAGGAAAAAAAGTCATTATTTTGAGGCTTAGAAGTCATTTCTGCAATTCCCATAGAAAATCAACGGCGTCTCTATTCAATTGTGTGGAGCGCATATCAGGTGGATTTTCTCTGCCGGCTTAAGAGATACACGTGAAACTAAAGCCGATCCTGGGTGCCTAGGGTGCCTGTCATCCAATCCGCACTGAATTTCATTTCTAGCACATAGCCAAAAAATCGCCCCATTGACTTACATTGGAGTGCAGAAAAGGTCATTTTTTCTCGGTCCCTTTAAGAGGTAGGAGTTAAACAAGCTTAGGTCTGCGGTGCCCAGGGGGGACCCTATCCAGCCCGCACTGAGTTTCATTCCTACCACCTTAGGAAAAAAAGTCATTATTTTGAGGCTTAGAAGTCATTTCTGCAATTCCCATAGAAAATCAATGGCGTCTCTATTCAATTGTGTGGAGCGCATATCAGGTGGATTTTCTCTGCCGGCTTAAGAGATACACGTGAAACTAAAGCCGATCCTGGGTGCCTAGGGTGCCTGTCATCCAATCCGCACTGAATTTCATTTCTAGCACATAGCCAAAAAATCGCCCCATTGACTTACATTGGAGTGCAGAAAAGGTCATTTTTTCTCGGTCCCATTAAGAGGTAGGAGTTAAACAAGCTTAGGTCTGCGGTGCCCAGGGGGGACCCCATCCAGCCCGCACTGAGTTTCATTCCTACCACCTTAGGAAAAAAAGTCATTATTTTGAGGCTTAGAAGTCATTTCTGCAATTCCCATAGAAAATCAACGGCGTCTCTAATTCAATTGTGCGGAGCGCATATCAGGTGGGTTTTCTCTGCCGGCTTAAGAGATACACGTGAAACTAAAGCCGATCCTGGGTGCCTAGGGTGCCTGTCATCCAATCCGCACTGAATTTCATTTCTAGCACATAGCCAAAAAATCGCCCCATTGACTTACATTGGAGTGCAGAAAAGGTCATTTTTTCTCGGTCCCTTTAAGAGGTAGGAGTTAAACAAGTTTAGGTCTGCGGTGCCCAGGGGGGACCCCATCCAGCCCGCACTGAGTTTCATTCCTACCACCTTAGGAAAAAAAGTCATTATTTTGAGGCTTAGAAGTCATTTCTGCAATTCCCATAGAAAATCAATGGCGTCTCTATTCAATTGTGTGAAGCGCATATCAGGTGGATTTTCTCTGCCGGCTTAAGAGATACACGTGAAACTAAAGCCGATCCTGGGTGCCTAGGGTGCCTGTCATCCAATCCGCACTGAATTTCATTTCTTGGGTACGTGATCCCTATCCCAGAGGCGGTAATACAAAATTGTCAAAATAGTGTTGCAGAGCAACAATTACCAATTTCCCAATGGGACTAAAAATTAACTTTTATTGATATGCATTTAATACTTATAGAAAAAAATAGTGGTCATATTTACAGTGCTATATTTTAAAAATAGAAGCGTCGATTGATTTTCAGATTTACCAGTATAATTGCTATAAGTGAGTCAATGGGTACTGTTCACACTAAGTCGGTATACAAATAAGCCGTGCGTTTATGCACCGGAGTAATATAGTAATGTATTTTGTTTATTGTGTGGACAGTCACTAGTAAAGACTCAAGGCAGCGCTATTATGCACAAATGTGTCGGTACAAGACAGACTCAAGACAAGGGAAATTGCGAGTGTTCCCTGTTACAGAGTTGAAGCTACCTAAATGAGTCGTAAGACCGCCGGCCAGTCTTATATTGCTTATACTCATATAGACGGGCAAAGATGCCGCTAGAAGGAGCTTCAACAAAAAATATGTGCATGTGTTCACCAAGATTGCATGGGGTAAGAGCGCAACTCGCGCTAGGATGTATTCCCCAAACGGATTAATAGTCCTAAACTAGGAAGTGCACCTCTAGCTGTCAGCCTGATGTGCTGTACAGCAAGCGATGCTAAAACCTCGTATGGTAAATGTTACTTCATTAGCGCTGCCGGTGCTGATATATTTAAAGCTCAGTTAGATGCATCTATATAGAAAGATACCGGGATACATGTATTCCACGGTCTAATGAGATTTACATTTTGTCAGCAAGAATCAGCACTAATACTGGTAAGAAGACGGAGGCTGGTGTTCTCACCAGTGTTTATATAGTAGTAATCGATCTGAAATATCAAGACGCTAGCTATATTAAAAGGACATGCCTAACGTAGCCTGACTAGTTTCGCCAGACGCGCTGGCGTTATCAAAGGTGGCAGTGGCGGGGGGTGGAGCTAGAGGCAGTTGATATAACTTTGGTCCAGCAGATGACCCCAAAGGTCAAGACGATGTGAGCCTATGTGAAACGGATGCTATGTCGAGGCTTGGGTGATGTGACAGTGAACCTCTCTGATTGGTCAGAGTAGGTTCGATTCAAAAGGATGCTTCGCGCGAAAAGAGGCGATGCCGCCCCCTAGCCGTTGTTTGACATTTGAGCTGCCTATGCGCATGCGTGAAAACTTAGGTTCTGAGATACTTGTGACACGATCCAACTGCGCATGCGTGAAAACTTAGGTTCTGAGATACTTATGACACAATCCAACTGCGCATGTCTGTGGACTTAAGCTCAGGGAGAGCGGTTAATTTCTATTGCGCATGATTTTGGACTTGGCTCTCAGAGGTGCTCTGGAGTGATCTGCGCATGTCTGTAGACTTA
Organism: Dendropsophus ebraccatus; assembly: GCF_027789765.1. Taxonomy (NCBI): domain Eukaryota; kingdom Metazoa; phylum Chordata; class Amphibia; order Anura; family Hylidae; genus Dendropsophus; species Dendropsophus ebraccatus. The sequence continues at coordinate 31,476 of NW_027209862.1, read as the reverse complement.
AGCTCGAGTGTTCCTTGATCGTGGCTCAGCATAGGCTGATTAGAGATGGTAAGTATAACGTATTTATAACTAAAAGCCTAGAAAGAAGGACAATGGGCATAAGGAAAAGATTAAAGTCCATCAAATGCACTAACGCGCTTGATTAAAAAGAAGTTTATTGATAAGTGTGCAGTTATTGCATACTTTTATAACACGGGTTAATGGAATGAAATAAATGGTCCTTATATAATATTTTAATCTCGGCTTATGTCTATCAGGACTTATTGAAGTAGCCTTTGTGGAAATATAGGACAAAACTCGATAGGCATCCGGAAGTGCACCTTTGAGGTGCATATGTGATGGAAGGTGAATTAAAGAAATAGAAATAAAAATAAAAACAAAGTCTTGACCATAAGAATAGACTGTTAAATATGGTTGATATTTGCTGAGAAATGAGTTTTTATGTATTTATTTATAGAAAAGGTGTGAACGTGAATCCCTCGTTTAGGCCGTTTGGGGACATCGTCTTGAGTCTAAAGATCCACTTAGCCTCAGCCTGAAGCAATTTCTGGTCGAGATTCCCTCTGCGTGGTCCCAGACTGATTTTTTGGATGCCCCAAAACGTGAGTCCCTTAGTATTCCCTCCATGAACCAAGTTCATATGTCGAGCTATACTCGTATCTGTCTTGGTTCGTACATTGCTCAAATGTGAGCCTATGCGATTTCTGAATTGTTGGATAGTTTTACCTATGTACAGGAGGGAGCAAGGGCATTTTGCAGCATAGATTATCCCTTGTGTCTGGCAGTTGATGAACTCCTTTATCTGATATTCATGATCATCTAAAGGGTTGACAAAAGATTTCATCTTAGGTAGAAATTTACAATATGTACAACTGCCGCATGGGTATGATCCCTGGACTTTGGACTTTAACCAAGTGGTTGGTTGGATCATATTGGTATCCGTGAAGTGACTATGTACCAAATAGTCTTTGAGATTTTTACCTCTGCGGTAAGTGATATTGGGTTTGTCAGTAATTATTTCTCTCAAATCTGGATCCGCCTGTAGGATTGGCCAGTATTGTATTAGGGTCTGGCGGATCTCGTAATGTGCGACATCAAATGTGCCTATACACCGAATTAGTTTTTTGGAATTTCCATTAGGATCAGGCCGTTTGTTAAGTAGTTCATTCCTGTTGGTTGTTCTAGCTCGATGGAAGGCGCGATGGAGCACACGTTTAGGGTAGCCTCTGCTACGAAATTTGTGATATAACGTGTTACATTCTGCCAGGAAAGTTTCCTCAGTGGAGCAATTTCTGCGGGCCCTAAGATATTGGCCTATTGGAATTCCCTTTTTCAGAGGAGCTGGATGATAACTGTTCTAATTCAAAAAACTAGTTGTGGCAGTGGGTTTCCGATAGATGTTCGTAGTGATGTTCCCATCGTGATCCTTACCTATGGTTAAGTCAAGAAAGTTAATTGTATCATCATGGATTTCACTTGTGAGTAAAAGGTTGATGTTATTGTCATTGAGAGTTTTTACAAAGTCGTTGAAGGACGCTACATCTCCATCCCAAATAATCAGGATGTCATCGATGTAGCGTCCCCAAAAAATGACATGGTCAGTAAACTTTTGCATGTCGTCAGTGAATACAAATGTTGTTTCCCACCACCCTAAATACAGGTTGGCATATGTTGGGGCACAGCTCGTGCCCATGGCTGTGCCAGTCTTCTGTAAATAAAAACGTTTGTCAAAAACGAAAAAGTTGTGTGTGAGTAGAAAATGGAGTAGTTGGACAACAAACTGATTATGAGGAAGAAACGAGTTTCCTCTGGAGGCGAGAAAGTGTTGAACGGCTTTTAGGCCAAATTCATGCTTGATGCTAGTATATAAGGCCTCGACATCAAGACTAGCCAACTTGGCATTCGCGGGTACTGAAACGTCCTGTAAATTGGTGACTGTTGAAGTCGTATCTTTGAGAAACGAAGGTAGTGTTTCCACAAATGGAAACAAAATTTGATCGATGTATTGGCTCGTTGTTTCGGTGAGATTGCCGTTCCCAGATACGATTGGTCGTCCTGGGATTGGTATTTTTTGTTTATGTATCTTCGGCAATGCATAAAAGGTCGCTATAGTCGGGGTAGGATTGTACAATACTTTAAATTCGGCGTCAGTGATTAATTGTGTGGCTTTTGCCTCCAAAAGGATTTCTCGAAGCTGTAGTTGGTACGTCTTAGAGGGATCTTGTTTTAAGACCTCATAGGTTTTGGTATCATTCAAGAGTCTCAGGCACATTTGTTTATATTCCGAAGTGTCCATGATGACGAGATTTCCTCCTTTGTCAGAGGGTTTAATCACAATCTCCTCATTTGTTGTAAGGTTTTTGAGGGCTTGGTTTTCTTGGTGTGTCAAATTTTGATTAAATCTACTTATTTTTTTATTTATTTTTTCAATGTCATTACAGACAAGGTTCACGAATTTATCAATATTGTGTAATGTAGCCAAAGGAGGAGTGAAAAGGGACTTAGGTCTTAAAGTGGAGGCTGGGGCAGAGAAAAGGTGAATGCCTGTCTGGTTTTCGGATTCGAGTGCCAGCAGGGCCTCAAGGGCCTCTTTTTCACGGCTTGAGAGAATTCCGGGATTAGACTGTTTATTTTTGAAGAATTTGTGTAAAGCGAGTTTGCGAGCAAAAAGATTGATGTCTTTAATCCATGTAAATTTGTCAAAGTGCATGGTTGGTGTAAATGTGAGACCTTTCTCCAGTAAGTGGATTTCGTGAGTGTTGAGCGTGATTTTCGAAAAATTCAGTATTTGTGGTTTGTCGGCTGGTTCCTTTGTTTGTAGGCCCATTGACTCCTGTCTCGCAGTTGTGCTGGGCCTAAAAAAATGGGAGGTTGTGGCGTCTGTAGTGAAATCGCAGGTGAAAGATTTGGTGGCAGTGGCTGGTATTGTGCTTGGGGGGGTAGAGCCATTGTGGTAGGTGCAGGCATCGAGGGTTGGGACAGTGATGTTGCCGTGTTGTAAGATAAAGAGGGTAAGGATGATCCCAAAGATTGTGTTGTTGGTTGTGCTGGGGGCCATTGTTGGGGTGCTTGTGTTTGGTAATTTGGTTGATATTGTGTTCGTGGTCTCCTTTGGAACCGTCTATTTTTTGACTTCGATCTCTGACGGGCCGAATTTCCTTGTTGGAAATTAGTTGGTGCTGAGTTGTCTTCGACACCGGAATAATCTGATTCAGAGTAGTCTGAGAGAGGGGGTCTTTGAGACTGAATCGGGGTGGGTCTGTAGATTTCGCCAGAATCGAAATCTTTTTTATCTCGTATATATTTACGATGCTTTCGTTCCTTTATTTCGGACTGGTAGATATCAAGATGCCTTTGTAGGCGAGTCTCGTAGTTGGTGAATTCCGGGTTACTGCCGAAAAACTTTATTTGTTCTAGTTGGGATTCCAATTGGGTGTTTATTCTGGAAAAAACGGTTCTTTCATGCGTAAGGAGGTATTCGAGCATACATATAGAGTTTTTTGTCATTAGCTCATACCATCCCTTCATAAATTCCGCATCGTCCTGGTGGGAGTTAGGTATAAGATTAATTCGTAGTCCTCTATATACCAGTTTTTGCTGTATATAGGTTTCCAGACTACTAATCTCCCACCAAGATCGTATGTAGTTTTTATAAGTTTTTTGCAATTCCTTGAAAGCAGTATTAATGTCAATACTGTTCAGAGGTAAGTCAGTCACGGAGAAAACTTGTGTTGCTGCAGTTTGGAGGGATTCATGGGTTAATTTGTTGGCTAAGAAATTTGCCATTTGCACACTGGGTGGCTGAAAATGATGCACTTATCCCAGAAGAAATTCTGGGGATAGGATCGGATGGTGAGAGGGTTAACTCTCTATGCTTAGGACTTGGATACGTGATCCCTATCCCAGAGGCGGTAATACAAAATTGTCAAAATAGTGTTGCAGAGCAACAATTACCAGTTTCCCAATGGGACTAAAAATTAACTTTTATTGATATGCATTTAATACTTACAGAAAAAAATAGTGGTCATATTTACAGTGCTATATTTTAAAAATAGAAGCGTCGATTGATTTTCAGATTTACCAGTATGATTGCTATAAGTGAGTCAATGGGTACTGTTCACACTAAGTCGGTATACAAATAAGCCGTGCGTTTATGCACCGGAGTAATATAGTAATGTATTTTGTTTATTGTGTGGACAGTCCACTAATAAAGACTCAAGGCAGCGCTATTATGCACAAATGTGTCGGTACAGGACAGACTCGAGACAAGGGAAATTGCGAGTGTTCCCTGTTTACAGAGTTGAAGCTACCTAAATGAGTCGTAAGACCGCCGGCCAGTCTTATATTGCTTATACTCATATAGACGGGCAAAGAATGCCGCTAGAAGGAGCTTCAACAAAAATATATGTGCATGTGTTCACCAAGATTGCATGGGGTAAGAGCGCAACTCGCGCTAGGATGTATTTCCCAAACGGATTAGTAGTCCTAAACTAGGAAGTGCACCTCTAGCTGTCAGCCTGATGTGCTGTACAGCAAGCTCATGCTAAAACCTCGTATGGTAAATGTTACTTCATTAGCGCTGCCGGTGCTGATATATTTAAAGCTCAATTAGATGCATCTATATAGAAAGATACCGGGATACATGTATTCCACGGTCTAATGAAATTTACATTTTGTCAGCAAGAATCAGCACTAATACTGGTAAGAAGACGGAGGCTGGTGTTCTCACCAGTGTTTATATAGTAGTAATCGATCTGAAATATCAAGACGCTAGCTATATTAAAAGGACATGCCTAACGTAGCCTGACTAGTTTCGCCAGACGCGCTGGCGTTATCAAAGGTGGCAGTGGCGGGGGGTGGAGCTAGAGGCAGTTGATATAACTTTGGTCCAGCAAATGACCCCAAGGTCAAGACGATGTGAGCCTATGTGAAACGGATGCTATGTCGAGGCTTGGGTGATGTGACAGTGAACTTCTCTGATTGGTCAGAGTAGGTTCGATTCAAAAGGATGCTTCGCGCGAAAAGAGGCGATGCCGCCCCCTAGCCGTTGTTTGACATTTGAGCTGCCTATGCGCATGCGTGAAAACTTAGGTTCTGAGATACTTGTGACACGATCCAACTGCGCATGCGTGAAAACTTAGGTTCTGAGATACTTATGACACAATCCAACTGCGCATGTCTGTGGACTTAGGCTCAAGGAGAGCGGTTGTTTCTATTGCGCATGATTTTGGACTTGGCTCTCAGAGGTGCTCTGGAGTGGTCTGCGCATGTCTGTAGACTTAAGCTCGAGTGTTCCTTGATCGTGGCTCAGCATAGGCTGATTAGAGATGGTAATTATAGCGTATTTATAACTAAGAGCTTAGAAAGAAGGACAATGGGCATAAGGGAAAGCTTTAAGTCCATCAAATGCACTAACGCGCTTGATTAAAAAGAAATTTATTGATAAGTGTGCAGTTATTGCATACTTTTATAACACGGATTAATGGAATGAAATAAATGGTCCTTATTTAATATTTTTTTAATATTTTAATCTCGGCTTATGTCTATCAGGACTTATTGAAGTTGCCTGTGTGGAAATATAGGACAAAACTCGATAGGCATCCAGAAGTGCACCTTTGAGGTGCATATGTGATGGAAGGTGAATTAAAGAAATAGAAATAAAAATAAAAACAAAGTCTTGACCATAAGAATAGACTGTTAAATATGGTTGATATTTGCTGAGAAATGAGTTTTTATGTATTTATTTATAGAAAAGGTGTGAACGTGAATCCCTCGTTTAGGCCGTTTGGGGACATCGTCTTGAGTCTAAAGATCCACTTAGCCTCAGCCTGAAGCAATTTCTGGTCGAGATTCCCTCTGCGTGGTCCCAGGCTGATTTTTTGGATGCCCCAAAACGTGAGTCCCTTGGTATTCCCTCCATGAACCAAGTTCATATGTCGAGCTATACTCGTATCTGTCTTGGTTCGTACATTGCTCAAATGTGAGCCTATACGATTTCTGAATTGTTGGATAGTTTTACCTATGTACAGGAGGGAGCAAGGGCATTTTGCAGCATAGATTATCCCTTGTGTCTGGCAGTTGATGAACTCCTTTATCTGATATTCATGATCATCTAAAGGGTTGACAAAAGATTTCATCTTAGGTAGAAATTTACAATATGTACAACTGCCGCATGGGTATGATCCCTGGACTTTGGACTTTAACCAAGTGGTTGGTTGAATCATATTGGTATCCGTGAAGTGACTATGTACCAAATAGTCTTTGAGGTTTTTACCTCTGCGGTAGGTGATATTGGGTTTGTCAGTAATTATTTCTCTCAAATCTGGATCCGCCTGTAGGATTGGCCAGTATTGTATTAGGGTCTGGCGGATCTCGTAATGTGCGACATCAAATGTGCCTATACACCGAATTAGTTTTTTGGAATTTCCATTAGGATCAGGCCGTTTGTTAAGTAGTTCATTCCTGTTGGTTGTTCTAGCTCGATGGAAGGCGCGATGGAGCACACGTTTAGGGTAGCCTCTGCTACGAAATTTGTGATATAACGTGTTACATTCTATTCTTATGGTCAAGACTTTGTTTTTATTTTTATTTCTATTTCTTTAATTCACCTTCCATCACATATGCACCTCAAAGGTGCACTTCCGGATGCCTATCGAGTTTTGTCCTATATTTCCACAAAGGCTACTTCAATAAGTCCTGATAGACATAAGCCGAGATTAAAATATTATATAAGGACCATTTATTTCATTCCATTAACCCGTGTTATAAAAGTATGCAATAACTGCACACTTATCAATAAACTTCTTTTTAATCAAGCGCGTTAGTGCATTTGATGGACTTTAATCTTTTCCTTATGCCCATTGTCCTTCTTTCTAGGCTTTTAGTTATAAATACGTTATACTTACCATCTCTAATCAGCCTATGCTGAGCCACGATCAAGGAACACTCGAGCTTAAGTCTACAGACATGCGCAGATCACTCCAGAGCACCTCTGAGAGCCAAGTCCAAAATCATGCGCAATAGAAATTAACCGCTCTCCCTGAGCTTAAGTCCACAGACATGCGCAGTTGGATTGTGTCATAAGTATCTCAGAACCTAAGTTTTCACGCATGCGCAGTTGGATCGTGTCACAAGTATCTCAGAACCTAAGTTTTCACGCATGCGCATAGGCAGCTCAAATGTCAAACAACGGCTAGGGGGCGGCATCGCCTCTTTTCGCGCGAAGCATCCTTTTGAATCGAACCTACTCTGACCAATCAGAGAGGTTCACTGTCACATCACCCAAGCCTCGACATAGCATCCGTTTCACATAGGCTCACATCGTCTTGACCTTTGGGGTCATCTGCTGGACCAAAGTTATATCAACTGCCTCTAGCTCCACCCCCCGCCACTGCCACCTTTGATAACGCCAGCGCGTCTGGCGAAACTAGTCAGGCTACGTTAGGCATGTCCTTTTAATATAGCTAGCGTCTTGATATTTCAGATCGATTACTACTATATAAACACTGGTGAGAACACCAGCCTCCGTCTTCTTACCAGTATTAGTGCTGATTCTTGCTGACAAAATGTAAATCTCATTAGACCGTGGAATACATGTATCCCGGTATCTTTCTATATAGATGCATCTAACTGAGCTTTAAATATATCAGCACCGGCAGCGCTAATGAAGTAACATTTACCATACGAGGTTTTAGCATCGCTTGCTGTACAGCACATCAGGCTGACAGCTAGAGGTGCACTTCCTAGTTTAGGACTATTAATCCGTTTGGGGAATACATCCTAGCGCGAGTTGCGCTCTTACCCCATGCAATCTTGGTGAACACATGCACATATTTTTTGTTGAAGCTCCTTCTAGCGGCATCTTTGCCCGTCTATATGAGTATAAGCAATATAAGACTGGCCGGCGGTCTTACGACTCATTTAGGTAGCTTCAACTCTGTAACAGGGAACACTCGCAATTTCCCTTGTCTTGAGTCTGTCTTGTACCGACACATTTGTGCATAATAGCGCTGCCTTGAGTCTTTACTAGTGACTGTCCACACAATAAACAAAATACATTACTATATTACTCCGGTGCATAAACGCACGGCTTATTTGTATACCGACTTAGTGTGAACAGTACCCATTGACTCACTTATAGCAATTATACTGGTAAATCTGAAAATCAATCGACGCTTCTATTTTTAAAATATAGCACTGTAAATATGACCACTATTTTTTTCTATAAGTATTAAATGCATATCAATAAAAGTTAATTTTTAGTCCCATTGGGAAATTGGTAATTGTTGCTCTGCAACACTATTTTGACAATTTTGTATTACCGCCTCTGGGATAGGGATCACGTACCCAAGTCCTAAGCATAGAGAGTTAACCCTCTCACCATCCGATCCTATCCCCAGAATTTTTTCTGGGATAAGTGCATCATTTTCAGCCACCTAGTGTGCAAATGGCAAATTTCTTAGCCAACAAATTAACCCATGAATCCCTCCAAACTGCAGCAACACAAGTTTTCTCCGTGACTGACTTACCTCTGAACAGTATTGACATTAATACTGCTTTCAAGGAATTGCAAAAAACTTATAAAAACTACATACGATCTTGGTGGGAGATTAGTAGTCTGGAAACCTATATACAGCAAAAATTGGTATATAGAGGACTACGAATTAACCTTATACCTAACTCCCACCAGGACGATGCGGAATTTATGAAGGGATGGTATGAGCTAATGACAAAAAACTCTATATGTATGCTCGAATACCTCCTTACGCATGAAAGAACCGTTTTTTCCAGAATAAACACCCAATTGGAATCCCAACTAGAACAAATAAAGTTTTTCGGCAGTAACCCGGAATTCACCAACTACGAGACTCGCCTACAAAGGCATCTTGATATCTACCAGTCCGAAATAAAGGAACGAAAGCATCGTAAATATATACGAGATAAAAAAGATTTCGATTCTGGCGAAATCTACAGACCCACCCCGATTCAGTCTCAAAGACCCCCTCTCTCAGACTACTCTGAATCAGATTATTCCGGTGTCGAAGACAACTCAGCACCAACTAATTTCCAACAAGGAAATTCGGCCCGTCAGAGATCGAAGTAAAAAAATAGACGGTTCCAAAGGAGACCACGAACACAATATCAACCAAATTACCAAACACAAGCACCCCAACAATGGCCCCCAGCACAACCAACAACACAATCTTTGGGATCATCCTTACCCTCTTTATCTTACAACACGGCAACATCACTGTCCCAACCCTCGATGCCTGCACCTACCACAATGGCTCTACCCCCCCAAGCACAATACCAGCCACTGCCACCAAATCTTTCACCTGCGATTTCACTACAGACGCCACAACCTCCCATTTTTTTAGGCCCAGCACAACTGCGAGACAGGAGTCAATGGGCCTACAAACAAAGGAACCAGCCGACAAACCACAAATATTGAATCTTTCGAAAATCACGCTCAACACCCACGAAATCCACTTACTGGAGAAAGGTCTCACATTTACACCAACCATGCACTTTGACAAATTTACATGGATTAAAGACATCAATCTTTTTGCTCGCAAACTCGCTTTACACAAATTTTTCAAAAATAAACAGTCTAATCCCGGAATTCTCTCAAGCCGTGAAAAAGAGGCCCTTGAGGCCCTGCTGGCACTCGAATCCGAAAACCAGACAGGCATTCATCTTTTCTCTGCCCCAGCCTCCACTTTAAGACCTAAGTCCCTTTTCACTCCTCCTTTGGCTACATTACACAATATTGATAAATTCGTGAACCTTGTCTGTAATGACATTGAAAAAATAAATAAAAAAATAAGTAGATTTAATCAAAATTTGACACACCAAGAAAACCAAGCCCTCAAAAACCTTACAACAAATGAGGAGATTGTGATTAAACCCTCTGACAAAGGAGGAAATCTCGTCATCATGGACACTTCGGATTATAAACAAATGTGCCTGAGACTCTTGAATGATACCAAAACCTATGAGGTCTTAAAACAAGATCCCTCTAAGACGTACCAACTACAGCTTCGAGAAATCCTTTTGGAGGCAAAAGCCACACAATTAATCACTGACGCCGAATTTAAAGTATTGTACAATCCTACCCCGACTATAGCGACCTTTTATGCATTGCCGAAGATACATAAACAAAAAATACCAATCCCAGGACGACCAATCGTATCTGGGAACGGCAATCTCACCGAAACAACGAGCCAATACATCGATCAAATTTTGTTTCCATTTGTGGAAACACTACCTTCGTTTCTCAAAGATACGACTTCAACAGTCACCAAATTACAGGACGTTTCAGTACCCGCGAATGCCAAGTTGGCTAGTCTTGATGTCGAGGCCTTATATACTAGCATCAAGCATGAATTTGGCCTAAAAGCCATTCAACACTTTCTCGCCTCCAGAGGAAACTCGTTTCTTCCTCATAATCAGTTCGTTGTCCAACTACTTCATTTTCTACTCACACACAACTTTTTCGTTTTTGACAAACGTTTTTATTTACAGAAGACTGGCACAGCCATGGGCACGAGCTGTGCCCCAACATATGCCAACCTGTATTTAGGGTGGTGGGAAACAACATTTGTATTCACTGACGACATGCAAAAGTTCACTGACCATGTCATTTTTTGGGGACGCTACATCGATGACATCCTGATTATTTGGGATGGAGATGTAGCGTCCTTCAACGACTTTGTAAAAACTCTCAATGACAATAACATCAACCTTTTACTCACAAGTGAAATCCATGATGATACAATTAACTTTCTTGACTTAACCATAGGTAAGGATCACGATGGGAACATCACTACGAACATTTATCGGAAACCCACGGCCACAACCAGTTTTTTGAATTGGAACAGTTATCATCCAGCTCCTCTGAGAAAGGGAATTCCAATAGGCCAATATCTTAGGGCCCGCAGAAATTGCTCCACTGAGGAAACTTTCCTGGCAGAATGTAACACGTTATATCACAAATTTCGTAGCAGAGGCTACCCTAAACGTGTGCTCCATCGCGCCTTCCATCGAGCTAGAACAACCAACAGGAATGAACTACTTAACAAACGGCCTGATCCTAATGGAAATTCCAAAAAACTAATTCGGTGTATAGGCACATTTGATGTCGCACATTACGAGATCCGCCAGACCCTAATACAATACTGGCCAATCCTACAGGCGGATCCAGATTTGAGAGAAATAATTACTGACAAACCCAATATCACCTACCGCAGAGGTAAAAACCTCAAAGACTATTTGGTACATAGTCACTTCACGGATACCAATATGATCCAACCAACCACTTGGTTAAAGTCCAAAGTCCAGGGATCATACCCATGCGGCAGTTGTACATATTGTAAATTTCTACCTAAGATGAAATCTTTTGTCAACCCTTTAGATGATCATGAATATCAGATAAAGGAGTTCATCAACTGCCAGACACAAGGGATAATCTATGCTGCAAAATGCCCTTGCTCCCTCCTGTACATAGGTAAAACTATCCAACAATTCAGAAATCGCATAGGCTCACATTTGAGCAATGTACGAACCAAGACAGATACGAGTATAGCTCGACATATGAACTTGGTTCATGGAGGGAATACTAAGGGACTCACGTTTTGGGGCATCCAAAAAATCAGTCTGGGACCACGCAGAGGGAATCTCGACCAGAAATTGCTTCAGGCTGAGGCTAAGTGGATCTTTAGACTCAAGACGATGTCCCCAAACGGCCTAAACGAGGGTTTCACGTTCACACCTTTTCTATAAATAAATACATAAAAACTCATTTCTCAGCAAATATCAACCATATTTAACAGTCTATTCTTATGGTCAAGACTTTGTTTTTATTTTTATTTCTATTTCTTTAATTCACCTTCCATCACATATGCACCTCAAAGGTGCACTTCCGGATGCCTATCGAGTTTTGTCCTATATTTCCACAAAGGCTACTTCAATAAGTCCTGATAGACATAAGCCGAGATTAAAATATTATATAAGGACCATTTATTTCATTCCATTAACCCGTGTTATAAAAGTATGCAATAACTGCACACTTATCAATAAACTTCTTTTTAATCAAGCGCGTTAGTGCATTTGATGGACTTTAATCTTTTCCTTATGCCCATTGTCCTTCTTTCTAGGCTTTTAGTTATAAATACGTTATACTTACCATCTCTAATCAGCCTATGCTGAGCCACGATCAAGGAACACTCGAGCTTAAGTCTACAGACATGCGCAGATCACTCCAGAGCACCTCTGAGAGCCAAGTCCAAAATCATGCGCAATAGAAATTAACCGCTCTCCCTGAGCTTAAGTCCACAGACATGCGCAGTTGGATTGTGTCATAAGTATCTCAGAACCTAAGTTTTCACGCATGCGCAGTTGGATCGTGTCACAAGTATCTCAGAACCTAAGTTTTCACGCATGCGCATAGGCAGCTCAAATGTCAAACAACGGCTAGGGGGCGGCATCGCCTCTTTTCGCGCGAAGCATCCTTTTGAATCGAACCTACTCTGACCAATCAGAGAGGTTCACTGTCACATCACCCAAGCCTCGACATAGCATCCGTTTCACATAGGCTCACATCGTCTTGACCTTTGGGGTCATCTGCTGGACCAAAGTTATATCAACTGCCTCTAGCTCCACCCCCCGCCACTGCCACCTTTGATAACGCCAGCGCGTCTGGCGAAACTAGTCAGGCTACGTTAGGCATGTCCTTTTAATATAGCTAGCGTCTTGATATTTCAGATCGATTACTACTATATAAACACTGGTGAGAACACCAGCCTCCGTCTTCTTACCAGTATTAGTGCTGATTCTTGCTGACAAAATGTAAATCTCATTAGACCGTGGAATACATGTATCCCGGTATCTTTCTATATAGATGCATCTAACTGAGCTTTAAATATATCAGCACCGGCAGCGCTAATGAAGTAACATTTACCATACGAGGTTTTAGCATCGCTTGCTGTACAGCACATCAGGCTGACAGCTAGAGGTGCACTTCCTAGTTTAGGACTATTAATCCGTTTGGGGAATACATCCTAGCGCGAGTTGCGCTCTTACCCCATGCAATCTTGGTGAACACATGCACATATTTTTTGTTGAAGCTCCTTCTAGCGGCATCTTTGCCCGTCTATATGAGTATAAGCAATATAAGACTGGCCGGCGGTCTTACGACTCATTTAGGTAGCTTCAACTCTGTAACAGGGAACACTCGCAATTTCCCTTGTCTTGAGTCTGTCTTGTACTGACACATTTGTGCATAATAGCGCTGCCTTGAGTCTTTACTAGTGACTGTCCACACAATAAACAAAATACATTACTATATTACTCCGGTGCATAAACGCACGGCTTATTTGTATACCGACTTAGTGTGAACAGTACCCATTGACTCACTTATAGCAATTATACTGGTAAATCTGAAAATCAATCGACGCTTCTATTTTTAAAATATAGCACTGTAAATATGACCACTATTTTTTTCTATAAGTATTAAATGCATATCAATAAAAGTTAATTTTTAGTCCCATTGGGAAATTGGTAATTGTTGCTCTGCAACACTATTTTGACTGAATTTCATTTCTAGCACATAGCCAAAAAATCGCCCCATTGACTTACATTGGAGTGCAGAAAAGGTCATTTTTTCTCGGTCCCTTTAAGAGGTAGGAGTTAAACAAGCTTAGGTCTGCGGTGCCCAGGGGGGACCCCATCCAGCCCACACTGAGTTTCATTCCTACCACCTTAGGAAAAAAAAGTCATTATTTTGAGGCTTAGAAGTCATTTCTGCAATTCCCATAGAAAATCAATGGCGTCTCTATTCAATTGTGTGGAGCGCATATCAGGTGGATTTTCTCTGCCGGCTTAAGAGATACACGTGAAACTAAAGCCGATCCTGGGTGCCTAGGGTGCCTGTCATCCAATCCGCACTGAATTTCATTTCTAGCACATAGCCAAAAAATCGCCCCATTGACTTACATTGGAGTGCAGAAAAGGTCATTTTTTCTCGGTCCCTTTAAGAGGTAGGAGTTAAACAAGCTTAGGTCTGCGGTGCCCAGGGGGGACCCCATCCAGCCCGCACTGAGTTTCATTCCTACCACCTTAGGAAAAAAAGTCATTATTTTGAGGCTTAGAAGTCATTTCTGCAATTCCCATAGAAAATCAATGGCGTCTCTATTCAATTGTGCGGAGCGCATATCAGGTGGATTTTCTCTGCCGGCTTAAGAGATACACGTGAAACTAAAGCCGATCCTGGGTGCCTAGGGTGCCTGTCATCCAATCCGCACTGAATTTCATTTCTAGCACATAGCCAAAAAATCGCCCCATTGACTTACATTGGAGTGCAGAAAAGGTCATTTTTTCTCGGTCCCTTTATGAGGTAGGAGTTAAACAAGCTTAGGTCTGCGGTGCCCAGGGGGGACCCCATCCAGCCCACACTGAGTTTCATTCCTACCACCTTAGGAAAAAAAGTCATTATTTTGAGGCTTAGAAGTCATTTCTGCAATTCCCATAGAAAATCAACGGCGTCTCTAATTCAATTGTGTGGAGCGCATATCAGGTGGGTTTTCTCTGCCGGCTTAAGAGATACACGTGAAACTAAAGCCGATCCTGGGTGCCTAGGGTGCCTGTCATCCAATCCGCACTGAATTTCATTTCTAGCACATAGCCAAAAAATCGCCCCATTGACTTACATTGGAGTGCAGAAAAGGTCATTTTTTCTCGGTCCCTTTAAGAGGTAGGAGTTAAACAAGCTTAGGTCTGCGGTGCCCAAGGGGGACCCCATCCAGCCCGCACTGAGTTTCATTCCTACCACCTTAGGAAAAAAAGTCATTATTTTGAGGCTTAGAAGTCATTTCTGCAATTCCCATAGAAAATCAATGGCGTCTCTATTCAATTGTGTGGAGCGCATATCAGGTGGATTTTCTCTGCCGGCTTAAGAGATACACGTGAAACTAAAGCCGATCCTGGGTGCCTAGGGTGCCTGTCATCCAATCCGCACTGAATTTCATTTCTAGCACATAGCCAAAAAATCGCCCCATTGACTTACATTGGAGTGCAGAAAAGGTCATTTTTTCTCGGTCCCTTTAAGAGGTAGGAGTTAAACAAGCTTAGTTCTGCGGTGCCCAGGGGGGACCCCATCCAGCCCACACTGAGTTTCATTCCTACCACCTTAGGAAAAAAAGTCATTATTTTGAGGCTTAGAAGTCATTTCTGCAATTCCCATAGAAAATCAACGGCGTCTCTAATTCAATTGTGTGGAGCGCATATCAGGTGGGTTTTCTCTGCCGGCTTAAGAGATACACGTGAAACTAAAGCCGATCCTGGGTGCCTAGGGTGCCTGTCATCCAATCTGCACTGAATTTCATTTCTAGCACATAGCCAAAAAATCGCCCCATTGACTTACATTGGAGTGCAGAAAAGGTCATTTTTTCTCGGTCCCTTTAAGAGGTAGGAGTTAAACAAGCTTAGGTCTGCGGTGCCCAGGGGGGACCCCATCCAGCCCGCACTGAGTTTCATTCCTACCACCTTAGGAAAAAAAGTCATTATTTTGAGGCTTAGAAGTCATTTCTGCAATTCCCATAGAAAATCAACGGCGTCTCTATTCAATTGTGTGGAGCGCATATCAGGTGGATTTTCTCTGCCGGCTTAAGAGATACACGTGAAACTAAAGCCGATCCTGGGTGCCTAGGGTGCCTGTCATCCAATCCGCACTGAATTTCATTTCTAGCACATAGCCAAAAAATCGCCCCATTGACTTACATTGGAGTGCAGAAAAGGTCATTTTTTCTCGGTCCCTTTAAGAGGTAGGAGTTAAACAAGCTTAGGTCTGCGGTGCCCAGGGGGGACCCCATCCAGCCCGCACTGAGTTTCATTCCTACCACCTTAGGAAAAAAAGTCATTATTTTGAGGCTTAGAAGTCATTTCTGCAATTCCCATAGAAAATCAATGGCGTCTCTATTCAATTGTGTGAAGCGCATATCAGGTGGATTTTCTCTGCCGGCTTAAGAGATACACGTGAAACTAAAGCCGATCCTGGGTGCCTAGGGTGCCTGTCATCCAATCCGCACTGAATTTCATTTCTAGCACATAGCCAAAAAATCGCCCCATTGACTTACATTGGAGTGCAGAAAAGGTCATTTTTTCTCGGTCCCTTTAAGAGGTAGGAGTTAAACAAGCTTAGGTCTGCGGTGCCCAGGGGGGACCCCATCCAGCCCACACTGAGTTTCATTCCTACCACCTTAGGAAAAAAAGTCATTATTTTGAGGCTTAGAAGTCATTTCTGCAATTCCCATAGAAAATCAATGGCGTCTCTATTCAATTGTGTGGAGCGCATATCAGGTGGATTTTCTCTGCCGGCTTAAGAGATACACGTGAAACTAAAGCCGATCCTGGGTGCCTAGGGTGCCTGTCATCCAATCCGCACTGAATTTCATTTCTAGCACATAGCCAAAAAATCGCCCCATTGACTTACATTGGAGTGCAGAAAAGGTCATTTTTTCTCGGTCCCTTTAAGAGGTAGGAGTTAAACAAGCTTAGGTCTGCGGTGCCCAGGGGGGACCCCATCCAGCCCGCACTGAGTTTCATTCCTACCACCTTAGGAAAAAAAAGTCATTATTTTGAGGCTTAGAAGTCATTACTGCAATTCCCATAGAAAATCAATGGCGTCTCTATTCAATTGTGTGGAGCGCATATCAGGTGGATTTTCTCTGCCGGCTTAAGAGATACACGTGAAACTAAAGCCGATCCTGGGTGCCTAGGGTGCCTGTCATCCAATCCGCACTGAATTTCATTTCTAGCACATAGCCAAAAAATCGCCCCATTGACTTACATTGGAGTGCAGAAAAGGTCATTTTTTCTCGGTCCCTTTAAGAGGTAGGAGTTAAACAAGCTTAGGTCTGCGGTGCCCAGGGGGGACCCCATCCAGCCCGCACTGAGTTTCATTCCTACCACCTTAGGAAAAAAAGTCATTATTTTGAGGCTTAGAAGTCATTTCTGCAATTCCCATAGAAAATCAACGGCGTCTCTAATTCAATTGTGCGGAGCGCATATCAGGTGGGTTTTCTCTGCCGGCTTAAGAGATACACGTGAAACTAAAGCCGATCCTGGGTGCCTAGGGTGCCTGTCATCCAATCCGCACTGAATTTCATTTCTAGCACATAGCCAAAAAATCGCCCCATTGACTTACATTGGAGTGCAGAAAAGGTCATTTTTTCTCGGTCCCTTTAAGAGGTAGGAGTTAAACAAGCTTAGGTCTGCGGTGCCCAGGGGGGACCCCATCCAGCCCGCACTGAGTTTCATTCCTACCACCTTAGGAAAAAAAGTCATTATTTTGAGGCTTAGAAGTCATTTCTGCAATTCCCATAGAAAATCAATGGCGTCTCTATTCAATTGTGTGAAGCGCATATCAGGTGGATTTTCTCTGCCGGCTTAAGAGATACACGTGAAACTAAAGCCGATCCTGGGTGCCTAGGGTGCCTGTCATTCAATCCGCACTGAATTTCATTTCTAGCACATAGCCAAAAAATCGCCCCATTGACTTACATTGGAGTGCAGAAAAGGTCATTTTTTCTCGGTCCCTTTAAGAGGTAGGAGTTAAACAAGCTTAGGTCTGCGGTGCCCAGGGGGGACCCCATCCAGCCCACACTGAGTTTCATTCCTACCACCTTAGGAAAAAAAGTCATTATTTTGAGGCTTAGAAGTCATTTCTGCAATTCCCATAGAAAATCAATGGCGTCTCTATTCAATTGTGTGGAGCGCATATCAGGTGGATTTTCTCTGCCGGCTTAAGAGATACACGTGAAACTAAAGCCGATCCTGGGTGCCTAGGGTGCCTGTCATCCAATCCGCACTGAATTTCATTTCTAGCACATAGCCAAAAAATCGCCCCATTGACTTACATTGGAGTGCAGAAAAGGTCATTTTTTCTTGGTCCCTTTAAGAGGTAGGAGTTAAACAAGCTTAGGTCTGCGGTGCCCAGGGGGGACCCCATCCAGCCCGCACTGAGTTTCATTCCTACCACCTTAGGAAAAAAAGTCATTATTTTGAGGCTTAGAAGTCATTTCTGCAATTCCCATAGAAAATCAATGGCGTCTCTATTCAATTGTGTGAAGCGCATATCAGGTGGATTTTCTCTGCCGGCTTAAGAGATACACGTGAAACTAAAGCCGATCCTGGGTGCCTAGGGTGCCTGTCATCCAATCCGCACTGAATTTCATTTCTAGCACATAGCCAAAAAATCGCCCCATTGACTTACATTGGAGTGCAGAAAAGGTCATTTTTTCTCGGTCCCTTTAAGAGGTAGGAGTTAAACAAGCTTAGGTCTGCGGTGCCCAGGGGGGACCCCATCCAGCCCGCACTGAGTTTCATTCCTACCACCTTAGGAAAAAAAGTCATTATTTTGAGGCTTAGAAGTCATTTCTGAAATTCCCATAGAAAATCAACGGCGTCTCTATTCAATTGTGTGGAGCGCATATCAGGTGGGTTTTCTCTGCCGGCTTAAGAGATACACATGAAACTAAAGCCGATCCTGGGTGCCTAGGGTGCCTGTCATCCAATCCGCACTGAATTTCATTTCTAGCACATAGCCAAAAAATCGCCCCATTGACTTACATTGGAGTGCAGAAAAGGTCATTTTTTCTCGGTCCCTTTAAGAGGTAGGAGTTAAACAAGCTTAGGTCTGCGGTGCCCAGGGGGGACCCCATCCAGCCCGCACTGAGTTTCATTCCTACCACCTTAGGAAAAAAAGTCATTATTTTGAGGCTTAGAAGTCATTTCTGCAATTCCCATAGAAAATCAATGGCGTCTCTATTCAATTGTGTGAAGCGCATATCAGGTGCATTTTCTCTGCCGGCTTAAGAGATACACGTGAAACTAAAGCCGATCCTGGGTGCCTAGGGTGCCTGTCATCCAATCCGCACTGAATTTCATTTCTAGCACATAGCCAAAAAATCGCCCCATTGACTTACATTGGAGTGCAGAAAAGGTCATTTTTTCTCGGTCCCTTTAAGAGGTAGGAGTTAAACAAGCTTAGGTCTGCGGTGCCCAGGGGGGACCCCATCCAGCCCACACTGAGTTTCATTCCTACCACCTTAGGAAAAAAAGTCATTATTTTGAGGCTTAGAAGTCATTTCTGCAATTCCCATAGAAAATCAATGGCGTCTCTATTCAATTGTGTGGAGCGCATATCAGGTGGATTTTCTCTGCCGGCTTAAGAGATACACGTGAAACTAAAGCCGATCCTGGGTGCCTAGGGTGCCTGTCATCCAATCCGCACTGAATTTCATTTCTAGCACATAGCCAAAAAATCGCCCCATTGACTTACATTGGAGTGCAGAAAAGGTCATTTTTTCTCGGTCCCTTTAAGAGGTAGGAGTTAAACAAGCTTAGGTCTGCGGTGCCCAGGGGGGACCCCATCCAGCCCGCACTGAGTTTCATTCCTACCACCTTAGGAAAAAAAGTCATTATTTTGAGGCTTAGAAGTCATTTCTGCAATTCCCATAGAAAATCAATGGCGTCTCTATTCAATTGTGTGAAGCGCATATCAGGTGGATTTTCTCTGCCGGCTTAAGAGATACACGTGAAACTAAAGCCGATCCTGGGTGCCTAGGGTGCCTGTCATCCAATCCGCACTGAATTTCATTTCTAGCACATAGCCAAAAAATCGCCCCATTGACTTACATTGGAGTGCAGAAAAGGTCATTTTTTCTCGGTCCCTTTAAGAGGTAGGAGTTAAACAAGCTTAGGTCTGCGGTGCCCAGGGGGGACCCCATCCAGCCCGCACTGAGTTTCATTCCTACCACCTTAGGAAAAAAAGTCATTATTTTGAGGCTTAGAAGTCATTTCTGAAATTCCCATAGAAAATCAACTGGCGTCTTTATTCAATTGTGTGGAGCGCATATCAGGTGGATTTTCTCTGCCGGCTTAAGAGATACACATGAAACTAAAGCCGATCCTGGGTGCCTAGGGTGCCTGTCATCCAATCCGCACTGAATTTCATTTCTAGCACATAGCCAAAAAATCGCCCCATTGACTTACATTGGAGTGCAGAAAAGGTCATTTTTTCTCGGTCCCTTTAAGAGGTAGGAGTTAAACAAGCTTAGGTCTGCGGTGCCCAGGGGGGACCCCATCCAGCCCGCACTGAGTTTCATTCCTACCACCTTAGGAAAAAAAGTCATTATTTTGAGGCTTAGAAGTCATTTCTGCAATTCCCATAGAAAATCAATGGCGTCTCTATTCAATTGTGTGAAGCGCATATCAGGTGGATTTTCTCTGCCGGCTTAAGAGATACACGTGAAACTAAAGCCGATCCTGGGTGCCTAGGGTGCCTGTCATCCAATCCGCACTGAATTTCATTTCTAGCACATAGCCAAAAAATCGCCCCATTGACTTACATTGGAGTGCAGAAAAGGTCATTTTTTCTCGGTCCCTTTAAGAGGTAGGAGTTAAACAAGCTTAGGTCTGCGGTGCCCAGGGGGGACCCCATCCAGCCCACACTGAGTTTCATTCCTACCACCTTAGGAAAAAAAGTCATTATTTTGAGGCTTAGAAGTCATTTCTGCAATTCCCATAGAAAATCAATGGCGTCTCTATTCAATTGTGTGGAGCGCATATCAGGTGGATTTTCTCTGCCGGCTTAAGAGATACACATTGAAACTAAAGCCGATCCTGGGTGCCTAGGGTGCCTGTCATCCAATCCGCACTGAATTTCATTTCTAGCACATAGCCAAAAAATCGCCCCATTGACTTACATTGGAGTGCAGAAAAGGTCATTTTTTCTCGGTCCCTTTAATGAGGTAGGAGTTAAACAAGCTTAGGTCTGCGGTGCCCAGGGGGGACCCCATCCAGCCCGCACTGAGTTTCATTCCTACCACCTTAGGAAAAAAAGTCATTATTTTGAGGCTTAGAAGTCATTTCTGCAATTCCCATAGAAAATCAACGGCGTCTCTAATTCAATTGTGTGAAGCGCATATCAGGTGGATTTTCTCTGCCGGCTTAAGAGATACACGTGAAACTAAAGCCGATCCTGGGTGCCTAGGGTGCCTGTCATCCAATCCGCACTGAATTTCATTTCTAGCACATAGCCAAAAAATCGCCCCATTGACTTACATTGGAGTGCAGAAAAGGTCATTTTTTCTCGGTCCCTTTAAGAGGTAGGAGTTAAACAAGCTTAGGTCTGCGGTGCCCAGGGGGGACCCCATCCAGCCCGCACTGAGTTTCATTCCTACCACCTTAGGAAAAAAAGTCATTATTTTGAGGCTTAGAAGTCATTTCTGAAATTCCCATAGAAAATCAACTGGCGTCTCTATTCAATTGTGTGGAGCGCATATCAGGTGGGATTTTCTCTGCCGGCTTAAGAGATACACATGAAACTAAAGCCGATCCTGGGTGCCTAGGGTGCCTGTCATCCAATCCGCACTGAATTTCATTTCTAGCACATAGCCAAAAAATCGCCCCATTGACTTACATTGGAGTGCAGAAAAGGTCATTTTTTCTCGGTCCCTTTATGAGGTAGGAGTTAAACAAGCTTAGGTCTGCGGTGCCCAGGGGGGACCCCATCCAGCCCACACTGAGTTTCATTCCTACCACCTTAGGAAAAAAAGTCATTATTTTGAGGCTTAGAAGTCATTTCTGCAATTCCCATAGAAAATCAACGGCGTCTCTAATTCAATTGTGTGGAGCGCATATCAGGTGGGTTTTCTCTGCCGGCTTAAGAGATACACGTGAAACTAAAGCCGATCCTGGGTGCCTAGGGTGCCTGTCATCCAATCCGCACTGAATTTCATTTCTAGCACATAGCCAAAAAATCGCCCCATTGACTTACATTGGAGTGCAGAAAAGGTCATTTTTTCTCGGTCCCTTTAAGAGGTAGGAGTTAAACAAGCTTAGGTCTGCGGTGCCCAGGGGGGACCCCATCCAGCCCACACTGAGTTTCATTCCTACCACCTTAGGAAAAAAAGTCATTATTTTGAGGCTTAGAAGTCATTTCTGCAATTCCCATAGAAAATCAATGGCGTCTCTATTCAATTGTGTGGAGCGCATATCAGGTGGATTTTCTCTGCCGGCTTAAGAGATACACGTGAAACTAAAGCCGATCCTGGGTGCCTAGGGTGCCTGTCATCCAATCCGCACTGAATTTCATTTCTAGCACATAGCCAAAAAATCGCCCCATTGACTTACATTGGAGTGCAGAAAAGGTCATTTTTTCTCGGTCCCTTTAAGAGGTAGGAGTTAAACAAGCTTAGGTCTGCGGTGCCCAGGGGGGACCCCATCCAGCCCGCACTGAGTTTCATTCCTACCACCTTAGGAAAAAAAGTCATTATTTTGAGGCTTAGAAGTCATTTCTGCAATTCCCATAGAAAATCAATGGCGTCTCTATTCAATTGTGTGAAGCGCATATCAGGTGGATTTTCTCTGCCGGCTTAAGAGATACACGTGAAACTAAAGCCGATCCTGGGTGCCTAGGGTGCCTGTCATCCAATCCGCACTGAATTTCATTTCTAGCACATAGCCAAAAAATCGCCCCATTGACTTACATTGGAGTGCAGAAAAGGTCATTTTTTCTCGGTCCCTTTAAGAGGTAGCAGTTAAACAAGCTTAGGTCTGCGGTGCCCAGGGGGGACCCCATCCAGCCCACACTGAGTTTCATTCCTACCACCTTAGGAAAAAAAGTCATTATTTTGAGGCTTAGAAGTCATTTCTGCAATTCCCATAGAAAATCAATGGCGTCTCTATTCAATTGTGTGGAGCGCATATCAGGTGGATTTTCTCTGCCGGCTTAAGAGATACACGTGAAACTAAAGCCGATCCTGGGTGCCTAGGGTGCCTGTCATCCAATCCGCACTGAATTTCATTTCTAGCACATAGCCAAAAAAATCGCCCCATTGACTTACATTGGAGTGCAGAAAAGGTCATTTTTTCTCGGTCCCTTTAAGAGGTAGGAGTTAAACAAGCTTAGGTCTGCGGTGCCCAGGGGGGACCCCATCCAGCCCGCACTGAGTTTCATTCCTACCACCTTAGGAAAAAAAAGTCATTATT
Organism: Dendropsophus ebraccatus; assembly: GCF_027789765.1. Lineage (NCBI taxonomy): Eukaryota > Metazoa > Chordata > Amphibia > Anura > Hylidae > Dendropsophus > Dendropsophus ebraccatus. Next base: position 8,427 of record NW_027209862.1, on the reverse strand, counting down.
TTGAGGCTTAGAAGTCATTTCTGCAATTCCCATAGAAAATCAATGGCGTCTCTATTCAATTGTGTGAAGCGCATATCAGGTGGATTTTCTCTGCCGGCTTAAGAGATACACGTGAAACTAAAGCCGATCCTGGGTGCCTAGGGTGCCTGTCATCCAATCCGCACTGAATTTCATTTCTAGCACATAGCCAAAAAATCGCCCCATTGACTTACATTGGAGTGCAGAAAAGGTCATTTTTTCTCGGTCCCTTTAAGAGGTAGGAGTTAAACAAGCTTAGGTCTGCGGTGCCCAGGGGGGACCCCCATCCAGCCCACACTGAGTTTCATTCCTACCACCTTAGGAAAAAAAAGTCATTATTTTGAGGCTTAGAAGTCATTTCTGCAATTCCCATAGAAAATCAATGGCGTCTCTATTCAATTGTGTGGAGCGCATATCAGGTGGATTTTCTCTGCCGGCTTAAGAGATACACGTGAAACTAAAGCCGATCCTGGGTGCCTAGGGTGCCTGTCATCCAATCCGCACTGAATTTCATTTCTAGCACATAGCCAAAAAATCGCCCCATTGACTTACATTGGAGTGCAGAAAAGGTCATTTTTTCTCGGTCCCTTTAAGAGGTAGAGGTAAAACAAGCTTAGGTCTGCGGTGCCCAGGGGGACCCCATCCATCCCGCACTGAGTTTCATTCCTACCACCTTAGGAAAAAAAGTCATTATTTTGAGGCTTAGAAGTCATTTCTGCAATTCCCATAGAAAATCAATGGCGTCTCTATTCAATTGTGTGGAGCGCATATCAGGTGGATTTTCTCTGCCGGCTTAAGAGATACACGTGAAACTAAAGCCGATCCTGGGTGCCTAGGGTGCCTGTCATCCAATCCGCACTGAATTTCATTTCTAGCACATAGCCAAAAAATCGCCCCATTGACTTACATTGGAGTGCAGAAAAGGTCATTTTTTCTCGGTCCCTTTAAGAGGTAGGAGTTAAACAAGCTTAGGTCTGCGGTGCCCAGGGGGGACCCCATCCAGCCCGCACTGAGTTTCATTCCTACCACCTTAGGAAAAAAAGTCATTATTTTGAGGCTTAGAAGTCATTTCTGCAATTCCCATAGAAAATCAACGGCGTCTCTATTCAATTGTGTGGAGCGCATATCAGGTGGGTTTTCTCTGCCGGCTTAAGAGATACACGTGAAACTAAAGCCGATCCTGGGTGCCTAGGGTGCCTGTCATCCAATCCGCACTGAATTTCATTTCTAGCACATAGCCAAAAAATCGCCCCATTGACTTACATTGGAGTGCAGAAAAGGTCATTTTTTCTCGGTCCCTTTAAGAGGTAGGAGTTAAACAAGCTTAGGTCTGCGGTGCCCAGGGGGGACCCCATCCAGCCCGCACTGAGTTTCATTCCTACCACCTTAGGAAAAAAAGTCATTATTTTGAGGCTTAGAAGTCATTTCTGCAATTCCCATAGAAAATCAACGGCGTCTCTATTCAATTGTGTGGAGCGCATATCAGGTGGTTTTCTCTGCCGGCTTAAGAGATACACGTGAAACTAAAGCCGATCCTGGGTGCCTAGGGTGCCTGTCATCCAATCCGCACTGAATTTCATTTCTAGCACATAGCCAAAAAATCGCCCCATTGACTTACATTGGAGTGCAGAAAAGGTCATTTTTTCTCGGTCCCTTTAAGAGGTAGGAGTTAAACAAGCTTAGGTCTGCGGTGCCCAGGGGGGACCCCATCCAGCCCGCACTGAGTTTCATTCCTACCACCTTAGGAAAAAAAGTCATTATTTTGAGGCTTAGAAGTCATTTCTGCAATTCCCATAGAAAATCAACGGCGTCTCTATTCAATTGTGTGGAGCGCATATCAGGTGGATTTTCTCTGCCGGCTTAAGAGATACACGTGAAACTAAAGCCGATCCTGGGTGCCTAGGGTGCCTGTCATCCAATCCGCACTGAATTTCATTTCTAGCACATAGCCAAAAAATCGCCCCATTGACTTACATTGGAGTGCAGAAAAGGTCATTTTTTCTCGGTCCCTTTAAGAGGTAGGAGTTAAACAAGCTTAGGTCTGCGGTGCCCAGGGGGGACCCCATCCAGCCCGCACTGAGTTTCATTCCTACCACCTTAGGAAAAAAAGTCATTATTTTGAGGCTTAGAAGTCATTTCTGCAATTCCCATAGAAAATCAACGGCGTCTCTATTCAATTGTGTGGAGCGCATATCAGGTGGGTTTTCTCTGCCGGCTTAAGAGATACACGTGAAACTAAAGCCGATCCTGGGTGCCTAGGGTGCCTGTCATCCAATCCGCACTGAATTTCATTTCTAGCACATAGCCAAAAAATCGCCCCATTGACTTACATTGGAGTGCAGAAAAGGTCATTTTTTCTCGGTCCCTTTAAGAGGTAGGAGTTAAACAAGCTTAGGTCTGCGGTGCCCAGGGGGGACCCCATCCAGCCCACACTGAGTTTCATTCCTACCACCTTAGGAAAAAAAGTCATTATTTTGAGGCTTAGAAGTCATTTCTGCAATTCCCATAGAAAATCAATGGCGTCTCTATTCAATTGTGTGGAGCGCATATCAGGTGGATTTTCTCTGCCGGCTTAAGAGATACACGTGAAACTAAAGCCGATCCTGGGTGCCTAGGGTGCCTGTCATCCAATCCGCACTGAATTTCATTTCTAGCACATAGCCAAAAAATCGCCCCATTGACTTACATTGGAGTGCAGAAAAGGTCATTTTTTCTCGGTCCCTTTAAGAGGTAGGAGTTAAACAAGCTTAGGTCTGCGGTGCCCAGGGGGGACCCCATCCAGCCCACACTGAGTTTCATTCCTACCACCTTAGGAAAAAAAGTCATTATTTTGAGGCTTAGAAGTCATTTCTGCAATTCCCATAGAAAATCAATGTCTGTATTCAATTGTAAGGCGCATATCAGGTGGTTTTCTCTGCCGGCTTAAGAGATGCACGTGAAACTAAAGCCATCCTGGGTGCCTAGTATCCAATCAAAAAAGGACACTGGTATAAGAGGCCGGAGCAATAGCCAAACCAATCGCCCCAGTTTTTTTCCTTTGCAAGTAGGAAGAGACAATTATTTTTTTGCACTTAATTTAACTTGTAGGAGTTGTGTTTTTTAGATCTGCCGAGCAGTGTTGGCTGGCACAACGCATGTTTCAGACTTGGAGAAAAGGTACAGTGTGAGGCTGCCTTGATCTGTCATGCCCATGGATGGGATCTAGAGTTGGACTCAGGACTATCAGGTGGGTTCTCTCTCTCTTTTGATCCCTGTCCGCAAGTCTCCCGGAGATGACCTGACCTGCAGATGACCTGATATGCGGAGGACCTAATGTGCGGACACATAGCCATACATTCATTGGTGCATGGTTCCTGTCTACCTACTCCGTCCTTTAAGGGTAGAAGTGGGACAGGACCTACATGCCGCGGGACAAGTCCTCCCGCACTGAGTTTCACCTACACCAGGATGACCCGATATGCGGAGGACCTAATGTCGGACCACCTTACATTCATTTGATGCATGGTTCTGTCTAGGTACTCCGTCCTCTGGGGATGAATGGACAGGACCTACAGCCGCGGGACCTATCCTCCCGGTGATCCACCGACATGCAGATGACCTGATAGCGGAGGACCAAGGTACGGACCACCATACATTCATTTGATGCATGGCTCCTGGTCTACCTACTACGTCCTCTGGGAGGACCTACATGCCGCGGGACATGGTGAGTGTATAAACACCTATCAGGTATCTGATGGTGGTATTTTCCGTTATTATCATTAGCTGTGTTATGGTGATTTCTGGCATTGCCAATATGGGGGCAGGTTGGTAATCTTCAATTTGTGCGCCAAAGACGCCCGTGCTGAATTCCCCCGCCACTCTATGCACGAGGTGCCGGCGTGCGGTCCACCTGCGTTCCAGCGTGCTGGGAGCTTCCTGCCACACTGAATACCCTTTCGCTATCGCCTGTCATGCCAAAAATAGAGGGTTGTGTTGTTGGTCTGCACAAATCATGCAACGGTAATTACCGGCCTCCTCATTTAGGTAGTTGGTGCCTAAATTACGGGCTCTGCATCGGCATCCCGGTCTCTGTGCCTTCCTTTTTTCAGCTAAAGAGTAGGACAGCAGGCGTTATTTGCGCGCCCTTTCTGCGTAGCTTATGGGGAAATTACCTGAGGGTTTTATTTATTATTTCTGTTTTCCCTCATATCAGTTGATCTCTGCCGCAAGGGATACAGCGGAATATAAAGATTCTGTGCCTAGGGTTTGTGATCCAATTGTTTTACTACTCTCACCCATCATGCTAACTTTTCATTGGGAGATCTCTGTGTATCACGAGCTCTGCTGGGAGGTAGTAGTTCTACAAGCTCATTCTCGTTCCCAGCAGCCACGCCCATAGGGCACTGGTTTATACTTTGTATTGAGTTTGGAGCATTTTGTCTGCTCTCTCTCTCTCCTCTAACTCTGAGGAATCCCCTAGCGTTATATATTGGAGATCACTGTCTCTGATCTGCTATTTTGCTGTGAACAATTGGGGGAATTGGAATTTTTTTCTGCAACTCGGGGATATTTCCACCAGTTGTACTGATTTATTATACTGATACTATTTTACTCTATTTTTGTGTTCGTATAAGAGTTTTTCCCCTGTGTTATGTTTCTGCTTCCACTCCACTTACACTATAGCAGATGGGAGGGTTCTGTATTTCTGCGCCCTGATGAGTGAGTAGTCAAGTCATATGCCTTTCCCCTCTGCGGTAGTTCTGGGGGTGTTCACTGGGTTGTAACATTTGTGCCCTTTATCGTACTCGCATATATATCCCTTTCTGTGCTCTGGCTGTTTCTGTTTCTATTTTCTGTTTCAGAATGAACTCTCCTGCAAAGGATACATCAGCAGGAGGAGTCACAGATTTGACAGCCCTATCATCAGTTTCTTCCATGAGGATCATTCTGCGGAGATTGCCTGAAAAAGATGGATTTGCTTGAACAGTGTTGTGGACACAACGCGTGACAGACTTGGTGACCACTCTGCAGTTTACAGTCTCGTCTCGCCTGAAAGACATCAGGATAGCAATCAGAACTATAATCTATGGTTCTCCCAACTCTTATTTATCCTATACGCACCAATCTTTGACGATCGGTGTCGACCTGCTTGCATTCAGATGAGCAGGATTTGTTTCCTGTCTTTGCCGTCCCTAATCGATGAACGGATTCAGACATGCAGAATCCAGATCACACAGGGGACATGTTATTGTTTACCTATCATGCTCTTGGATAGTCAATGGGGCGATTTTTTGGCTATGTGCTAGAAATGAAATTCAGTGCGGATTGGATGACAGGCACCCTAGGCACCCAGGATCGGCTTTAGTTTCACGTGTATCTCTTAAGCCGGCAGAGAAAACCCACCTGATATGCGCTCCACACAATTGAATAGAGACGCCGTTGATTTTCTATGGGAATTGCAGAAATGACTTCTAAGCCTCAAAATAATGACTTTTTTTCCTAAGGTGGTAGGAATGAAACTCAGTGTGGGCTGGATGGGGTCCCCCCTGGGCACCGCAGACCTAAGCTTGTTTAACTCCTACCTCTTAAAGGGACCGAGAAAAAATGACCTTTTCTGCACTCCAATGTAAGTCAATGGGGCGATTTTTTGGCTATGTGCTAGAAATGAAATTCAGTGCGGATTGGATGACAGGCACCCTAGGCACCCAGGATCGGCTTTAGTTTCACGTGTATCTCTTAAGCCGGCAGAGAAAACCCACCTGATATGCGCTCCACACAATTGAATAGAGACGCCGTTGATTTTCTATGGGAATTGCAGAAATGACTTCTAAGCCTCAAAATAATGACTTTTTTTCCTAAGGTGGTAGGAATGAAACTCAGTGCGGGCTGGATGGGGTCCCCCCTGGGCACCGCAGACCTAAGCTTGTTTAACTCCTACCTCTTAAAGGGACCGAGAAAAAATGACCTTTTCTGCACTCCAATGTAAGTCAATGGGGCGATTTTTTGGCTATGTGCTAGAAATGAAATTCAGTGCGGATTGGATGACAGGCACCCTAGGCACCCAGGATCGGCTTTAGTTTCACGTGTATCTCTTAAGCCGGCAGAGAAAACCCACCTGATATGCGCTCCACACAATTGAATAGAGACGCCGTTGATTTTCTATGGGAATTGCAGAAATGACTTCTAAGCCTCAAAATAATGACTTTTTTTCCTAAGGTGGTAGGAATGAAACTCAGTGCGGGCTGGATGGGGTCCCCCCTGGGCACCGCAGACCTAAGCTTGTTTAACTCCTACCTCTTAAAGGGACCGAGAAAAAATGACCTTTTCTGCACTCCAATGTAAGTCAATGGGGCGATTTTTTGGCTATGTGCTAGAAATGAAATTCAGTGCGGATTGGATGACAGGCACCCTAGGCACCCAGGATCGGCTTTAGTTTCACGTGTATCTCTTAAGCCGGCAGAGAAAACCCACCTGATATGCGCTCCACACAATTGAATAGAGACGCCGTTGATTTTCTATGGGAATTGCAGAAATGACTTCTAAGCCTCAAAATAATGACTTTTTTTCCTAAGGTGGTAGGAATGAAACTCAGTGCGGGCTGGATGGGGTCCCCCCTGGGCACCGCAGACCTAAGCTTGTTTAACTCCTACCTCTTAAAGGGACCGAGAAAAAATGACCTTTTCTGCACTCCAATGTAAGTCAATGGGGCGATTTTTTGGCTATGTGCTAGAAATGAAATTCAGTGCGGATTGGATGACAGGCACCCTAGGCACCCAGGATCGGCTTTAGTTTCACGTGTATCTCTTAAGCCGGCAGAGAAAACCCACCTGATATGCGCTCCACACAATTGAATTAGAGACGCCGTTGATTTTCTATGGGAATTGCAGAAATGACTTCTAAGCCTCAAAATAATGACTTTTTTTCCTAAGGTGGTAGGAATGAAACTCAGTGCGGGCTGGATGGGGTCCCCCCTGGGCACCGCAGACCTAAGCTTGTTTAACTCCTACCTCTTAAAGGGACCGAGAAAAAATGACCTTTTCTGCACTCCAATGTAAGTCAATGGGGCGATTTTTTGGCTATGTGCTAGAAATGAAATTCAGTGCGGATTGGATGACAGGCACCCTAGGCACCCAGGATCGGCTTTAGTTTCACGTGTATCTCTTAAGCCGGCAGAGAAAACCCACCTGATATGCGCTCCACACAATTGAATTAGAGACGCCGTTGATTTTCTATGGGAATTGCAGAAATGACTTCTAAGCCTCAAAATAATGACTTTTTTTCCTAAGGTGGTAGGAATGAAACTCAGTGCGGGCTGGATGGGGTCCCCCCTGGGCACCGCAGACCTAAGCTTGTTTAACTCCTACCTCTTAAAGGGACCGAGAAAAAATGACCTTTTCTGCACTCCAATGTAAGTCAATGGGGCGATTTTTTGGCTATGTGCTAGAAATGAAATTCAGTGCGGATTGGATGACAGGCACCCTAGGCACCCAGGATCGGCTTTAGTTTCACGTGTATCTCTTAAGCCGGCAGAGAAAACCCACCTGATATGCGCTCCACACAATTGAATAGAGACGCCGTTGATTTTCTATGGGAATTGCAGAAATGACTTCTAAGCCTCAAAATAATGACTTTTTTTCCTAAGGTGGTAGGAATGAAACTCAGTGCGGGCTGGATGGGGTCCCCCCTGGGCACCGCAGACCTAAGCTTGTTTAACTCCTACCTCTTAAAGGGACCGAGAAAAAATGACCTTTTCTGCACTCCAATGTAAGTCAATGGGGCGATTTTTTGGCTATGTGCTAGAAATGAAATTCAGTGCGGATTGGATGACAGGCACCCTAGGCACCCAGGATCGGCTTTAGTTTCACGTGTATCTCTTAAGCCGGCAGAGAAAACCCACCTGATATGCGCTCCACACAATTGAATAGAGACGCCGTTGATTTTCTATGGGAATTGCAGAAATGACTTCTAAGCCTCAAAATAATGACTTTTTTTCCTAAGGTGGTAGGAATGAAACTCAGTGCGGGCTGGATGGGGTCCCCCCTGGGCACCGCAGACCTAAGCTTGTTTAACTCCTACCTCTTAAAGGGACCGAGAAAAAATGACCTTTTCTGCACTCCAATGTAAGTCAATGGGGCGATTTTTTGGCTATGTGCTAGAAATGAAATTCAGTGCGGATTGGATGACAGGCACCCTAGGCACCCAGGATCGGCTTTAGTTTCACGTGTATCTCTTAAGCCGGCAGAGAAAACCCACCTGATATGCGCTCCACACAATTGAATAGAGACGCCGTTGATTTTCTATGGGAATTGCAGAAATGACTTCTAAGCCTCAAAATAATGACTTTTTTTCCTAAGGTGGTAGGAATGAAACTCAGTGCGGGCTGGATGGGGTCCCCCCTGGGCACCGCAGACCTAAGCTTGTTTAACTCAC
>NW_027209861.1:0-4318 GCF_027789765.1 Dendropsophus ebraccatus | reverse complement strand
TAAAAGAAACAAGAGAGCCAATGCATCCAGTCTGCCTGAACGTTCTAATCAGCTGTCTCTATAAAAGGAGACATCACAGTAATACAAGAGACTGACATCTTTTAAAAAAAAACCTTTCAAACACCTTTTACAGTAGATTATTAGATAAGACGGACAAGTATTGCCAGGACGTGACTGTGTATTCCTGTAGGTAATATGATACTTTTCCAGACTTTTTTAGATGAAGTTACTGGATCGATTTGTGATGGCTGAGACATCTAGTCTGATCCTTGCAGTGGAAGGGCATACCAACATGTGCTGTTGTGTGGTTAATTTTAAACATGTCTGTATATTAGCAGATGAATAATAGTGTAGTTGATGTACCATAACGTGGAGAAATTGGAGACCCATGTGAACAGGTTGCGTTTTACAGTTATAATCACTTTGATTTCTGCTCGACGACTCTGGCTGCGTTATACGGGCTTTGTATATGGACGCCTCTATCTCTAGGCCTTCCCCAAGATCCATTAGTCCCTTCCTTCCTACATTCTTTTTATACTTCACTTCTGGATCTTGTATTCATTCCAAGTTCCGATGTTTTAATTCAAATTCTTAGAGAAGTTTAAGCCCCAGACTGTAAAGCTCAGAAGGTGTCTTATTTCAAGACCCAAATACATTTCAGGCCATTTCTCCCCGTGATCACTTGTGGATACCTAAATGTGTATGTGATATATATCGCTGCTTACAGTATAGTGCATAGTCTGCACATTTTCAATGCCGGAGGCTAAAGGTGGAGCGTTGCTGGATGCCTCACCAGCTGCTGCGGTCATCGTGGAGCTGCTGTGTATCACAAGGCAGAAGTTATTGCTGCAGATACTTCCAACCAAACAACTTGCTAATTTCAGCTGTTCAGACATGTCTGTGGCCCTTCAAAAAGATGCTATCTACAAAAAGTGTGTTTTGCGCTTTTTTTCGATGGAAGTACCCCTTGGACTACAACATTTTTTTTTTTCTGTTTTTGTTAGAAACTGACTTGAGAAACAGCAGTCTTCTGTCGCATGTGTTTGTATCTTAGTGAGTCTTGGCTGTCCCCCCAAGTGACAATGAATGGCACATATGTGAATGCTTTTCATTTTGACAGGAGACTCAGGACCTCTCTTTGAGATCGTGAGGGTCCAGACAGTCGAACACACCAATATCAGTGTCAGACTAGAGTGCTGAGGTCCAATCATGTAATTCATTCTGGGGCCCACCTCACAGTTAATGTCTATATTATCTGATCATTTTGGTCTTTGTGGCAATGACCTTGAATCACCATGACATAGTAGTAAGTCATGGTGCCCTTACTAATTCCAGTACAAAGAAATAGCAGTCGGCACTAATTAAACAATGAGGTTGTTCCAGTATCCACTCCAAGAGAGTCTATCAGGGAAAAGCCCATTTACTGTAACTTTGGTGGTGCTCTCTTTTCCAGATTTAATTTAGTCATCCAGCAATGTGCAATAATAAGAAAGGGCACTCACTCGGTAAAACATTCCTTTTTTTTTTTTTTTTTTTTTTAAGATATTCACCTATGTATGGTAAAACATCACATCCAGGTAAGATGCCAAACAATAGTCAGCTGCAGCTGTTTCACACACATGCGTGCTTCTTCCAGGCTGCACATCTCAGGTGCATTTGAGGTTAAAGGGACTGTACAATCAGGCCCGGGCTGAAGCACTGGAGGCAGGCTGACCCAACCCCAGTGGGAGGAAACCCCTGCCCCTCTATAATACAGCTCCATTGATTCTAATGGAGCAGTGTTATAGAGGGGCTAAGGTTTCCTCCCACTGGGGGTGGGTCAGCCTGCCTCCAGTGCTTCAGCCTGGGCCTGATTGTACAGTCCCTTTAAGTACACCTTATTAATGATGCACACTAATGCTACGTTTACACAGAGCGATATTTCGCCCAGTTGATCATTTAACGATTTTGAAGCAACGATTTAGTTTTTATAATGGTCAGCGTTTAGACGAATAAATCGTTAGAAAATTTGTAAGAAAAATCTTTATTGCGATTGTTTTTAGATCGCTTAGCCCATCTTTCACACAGGGTGAATCTTTGAAAGACTGTTTACACTAAGCGATCTGCGAATTTTTAGAGAATGACGAACACGATTGAGAACATGCTGAAAGATCAAAATGAACAATTTCTCGCTCATCGTTTGATCGTTTGTTGTGCTCACCCGGAACGATTATCGCTCAAATGCGATCGTTCAGTCACCAATATGCCTACCATTGGGTGCGTCTTCTGAATCAAGTCTAACCCCGGCCTGGCACTAACTCAGCACGTCACCAGGGGTGGGGATATTGGTGCCCTGGAGGCGCTGGGCCCCCTCCAGTGCATCGGGGTGACCTCATTTGCACATTTGAAAGAGGCGCAGAAGGCAGAAACTAGTAGCAGCACCCATAGGTGACATGCAAAGCTTAATATGTGAAATGAACTGAAACTTAAGATAATAAGAGAGAAATACTAAAAGGGCAGACTAGATGGACCAGTGGTCTTTTTCTTGCCGACAATCTTCTATGAAAGTTGTAATTTCCCAGGAGGCAAAGGCAGGGGGACAAATTAAACAAGCTCTACTTAGCTTTCCTCATACCTCTGCAGTGCTGCTTACCTTTCCAGGACTCCCGCTGGGCTCCTGGATCTGCTTGTGAAGGGACGTCATGACTTGGCTGATTAATTGCCTGCTCAGGCCAGTCAGTGACTGAGGCGGACACCTCTGCAGTCACCTGATTGGCTGAGTTTACATCTATCAGCCAGGTCTGGTATTTTCCCCCCGTTGTGGCGAAATCGCAACTCAGGAAAACAATTGTTCCAGAGCAGATCAATGAGCCTGTGACGTGGCGCTGCGGAGGCACGGGGGGAAGAAAGTGGCACTTCTTTATAATGTTCCCCCTGCCTCCTGGGAAATTAATGATTTTTGCCGTGTTCTCCTAAGTACTTTAGGATCACTTGCATGGCATTCTCTGGCATATTGGATTAATCTCAGTGAACCCTTCCCTGTTCTGAATGACCATTCACAAAATCTCACATTCAAGGCCCTTATTGTTTTTCCTATATTCAAATGGTGCCCTTACTATCTAATGCCCTTGTGATACCGTTATGTCAAGGTGTGGTAAGCTTGTTTTTTCTCGGAGCAGTTGCAATTTTAAGCATAATTTCATTTTACTATATACCGTATTTTTCGCTTTATAGGACGCGCCTTTTGATAAGACGCACCCCTGATTTTAGGGGGGTAAAATAGAAAAAAAAATATTTTCCTCATTGTCACAGTTTGGAGATAGCAGCAGTGTGATTGGTGCCAATCCCCTCATATAGTGCCTCACATAGTAGCCAATGCCCCCATATAGTGCCCCACATAGTAGCCAATGCCCCCATATAGTGCCCACATAGTAGCCAATGCCCCCATATAGTGCCCCCCATAGTAGCCAATGCCCTCATATAGTAGCCAATGCCCCTATATAGTAGCCAATGCCCCACATAGTAGCCAATGCCCCCATACAGTGCCCCCATTGTAGCCAGTGCCCCCCATAGTAGCCCATGCCCCCATACAGTAGCCAATGCCCCCATACAGTGCCCCCATAATAGCCAATGCCCCATACAGTGCCCCATAGTAGCCAATGCCCCCATACAGTGCCCCCATTGTAGCCAGTGCCCCCCATAGTAGCAAATGCCCCCATACAGTAGCCAATGTCCCCATACAGTGCCCCATAGTAGCCAATGCCCCATACAGTGCCCCATAGTAGCCAATGCCGCCATACAGTAGCCAATGCCCCCTGCGCCAGAAAAACAACAAACAGGTTACTCACCTGTCCGTCGACACAGCAGCCTCCTCTCCCGACCTCGGGTCTCCCGTCATCCTCCGGCACAGGCAGTGGGGTACAGAGAGACTGCCGCTACAGAACACTTCCGGGACACAGGCAGCGTCTCTGTACCCCGCTGCCTGTGTCGGAGGATGACGGGAGACCCGAGTGTCGGGAGAGGAGCTGCTGGTGCTGGCGGACAGGTGAGTAGGACAGCGATCCCCTCCGCCCGCCCAGCCCGCCCCCTCCATCGCCGCTTAGCCTATCAGGAGCCCAGGAAAGTGCTGCTCATTGCACTTTCCCGGGCTTCTGATCGGCTCAGCTGAGCGGCGATAGAAGGGGCGGGCTGAGCGGCGATAGAAGGGGCGGGCTGGGCGGGCGGAGAGGATCACTCAGGGCCGCTCACTATGCATATGCATAGTGAGCGGCAATACAGGGGGCGGGCGGGACGGCTTCCATGCGGTGCTCGGCACTGCTTGGGAGCCGTCTTCGCTTTA
>NW_027209860.1:0-4351 GCF_027789765.1 Dendropsophus ebraccatus | reverse complement strand
CATGTCACGCAAGAGTTCACTTCAGTATCCATATAACCGTGTCACCCCTTGCGTCCTGAGCAATGAGGAAGGAGGAGTCTACTGTCTCCGAGGCCGGTGAGGACGTACCTGGCGTCCGTGGTCTGATGGATACATCAGCTGTGAGCTTTAACATGTAATGTGAAACAGGAAAATAAATAGAATATATAGTCAATGGAGAAGAAGATGGAAGACAATTGGGCGTATTTGTGTTATGTAGCGCAGAACATCAAGGTTCATACCGGACTGAATGAATCTACTAATTGGTGAGACAACCATTCATTTCCTCCATACTTATTGTGTTGTACATATTGGAGTTTACGGGACCTGTGGAGTCCGGTTGTGTGGAGGCTGCCTCTAGCTTTTCTTTATGCGGGACTGTTCAATGTAAGTGTTATTTTGGGGGGAAACAGACTGTCCTGTATATACGGGGGGGCAGTGGGCACGTCCTGTATATACGGGGGGGCAGTGGGCACGTCCTGTATATACGGGGGGGCAGTGGGCACGTCCTGTATATACGGGGGGGCAGTGGGCACGTCCTGTATATACGGGGGGGCAGTGGGCACGTCCTGTATATACGGGGGGGCAGTGGGCACGTCCTGTATATACGGGGGGGCAGTGGGCACGTCCTGTATATACGGGGGGGCAGTGGGCACGTCCTGTATATACGGGGGGGCAGTGGGCACGTCCTGTATATACGGGGGGGCAGTGGGCACGTCCTGTATATACGGGGGGGCAGTGGGCACGTCCTGTATATACGGGGGGGCAGTGGGCACGTCCTGTATATACGGGGGGGCAGTGGGCACGTCCTGTATATACGGGGGGGCAGTGGGCACGTCCTGTATATACGGGGGGGCAGTGGGCACGTCCTGTATATACGGGGGGGCAGTGGGCACGTCCTGTATATACGGGGGGGCAGTGGGCACGTCCTGTATATACGGGGGGGCAGTGGGCACGTCCTGTATATACGGGGGGGCAGTGGGCACGTCCTGTATATACGGGGGGGCAGTGGGCACGTCCTGTATATACGGGGGGGCAGTGGGCACGTCCTGTATATACGGGGGGGCAGTGGGCACGTCCTGTATATACGGGGGGGCAGTGGGCACGTCCTGTATATACGGGGGGGCAGTGGGCACGTCCTGTATATACGGGGGGCAGTGGGCACGTCCTGTATATACGGGGGGGCAGTGGGCACGTCCTGTATATACGGGGGGCAGTGGGCACGTCCTGTATATACGGGGGGGCAGTGGGCACGTCCTGTATATACGGGGGGGCAGTGGGCACGTCCTGTATATACGGGGGGGCAGTGGGCACGTCCTGTATATACGGGGGGGCAGTGGGCACGTCCTGTATATACGGGGGGGCAGTGGGCACGTCCTGTATATACGGGGGGGCAGTGGGCACGTCCTGTATATACGGGGGGGCAGTGGGCACGTCCTGTATATACGGGGGGGCAGTGGGCACGTCCTGTATATACGGGGGGGGGCAGTGGGCACGTCCTGTATATACGGGGGGGGCAGTGGGCACGTCCTGTATATACGGGGGGGGCAGTGGGCACGTCCTGTATATACGGGGGGGGCAGTGGGCACGTCCTGTATATACGGGGGGGCAGTGGGCACGTCCTGTATATACGGGGGGGCAGTGGGCACGTCCTGTATATACGGGGGGGCAGTGGGCACGTCCTGTATATACGGGGGGGCAGTGGGCACGTCCTGTATATACGGGGGGCAGTGGGCACGTCCTGTATATACGGGGGGGCAGTGGGCACGTCCTGTATATACGGGGGGGCAGTGGGCACGTCCTGTATATACGGGGGGGCAGTGGGCACGTCCTGTATATACGGGGGGCAGTGGGCACGTCCTGTATATACGGGGGGGCAGTGGGCACGTCCTGTATATACGGGGGGGCAGTGGGCACGTCCTGTATATACGGGGGGCAGTGGGCACGTCCTGTATATACGGGGGGGCAGTGGGCACGTCCTGTATATACGGGGGGCAGTGGACACGGCCTGTATATACGGGGGGCAGTGGACACGGCCTGTATATACGGGGGGCAGTGGACACGGCCTGTATATACGGGGGGCAGTGGACACGGCCTGTATATACGGGGGGGCAGTGGGCACGTCCTGTATATACGGGGGGGCAGTGGGCACGTCCTGTATATACGGGGGGGCAGTGGGCACGTCCTGTATATACGGGGGGGCAGTGGGCACGTCCTGTATATACGGGGGGGCAGTGGGCACGTCCTGTATATACGGGGGGGCAGTGGGCACGTCCTGTATATACGGGGGGGGCAGTGGGCAAAAAAAACAAAAAACTGCCCCCCCCGTATATACAGGACGTGCCCACTGCCCCCCCGTATATACAGGACGTGCCCACTGCCCCCCCGTATATACAGGACGTGCCCACTGCCCCCCCGTATATACAGGACGTGCCCACTGCCCCCCCGTATATACAGGACGTGCCCACTGCCCCCCCGTATATACAGGACGTGCCCACTGCCCCCCCGTATATACAGGCCGTGTCCACTGCCCCCCGTATATACAGGCCGTGTCCACTGCCCCCCGTATATACAGGCCGTGTCCACTGCCCCCCGTATATACAGGCCGTGTCCACTGCCCCCGTATATACAGGACGTGCCCACTGCCCCCCCGTATATACAGGACGTGCCCACTGCCCCCCGTATATACAGGACGTGCCCACTGCCCCCCCGTATATACAGGACGTGCCCACTGCCCCCCCGTATATACAGGACGTGCCCACTGCCCCCCGTATATACAGGACGTGCCCACTGCCCCCCCGTATATACAGGACGTGCCCACTGCCCCCCCGTATATACAGGACGTGCCCACTGCCCCCCCCGTATATACAGGACGTGCCCACTGCCCCCCCGTATATACAGGACGTGCCCACTGCCCCCCCGTATATACAGGACGTGCCCACTGCCCCCCCCGTATATACAGGACGTGCCCACTGCCCCCCCGTATATACAGGACGTGCCCACTGCCCCCCCGTATATACAGGACGTGCCCACTGCCCCCCCCGTATATACAGGACGTGCCCACTGCCCCCCCCGTATATACAGGACCGTGCCCACTGCCCCCCCCGTATATACAGGACGTGCCCACTGCCCCCCCCGTATATACAGGACGTGCCCACTGCCCCCCCGTATATACAGGACGTGCCCACTGCCCCCCCGTATATACAGGACGTGCCCACTGCCCCCCCGTATATACAGGACGTGCCCACTGCCCCCCCGTATATACAGGACGTGCCCACTGCCCCCCCGTATATACAGGACGTGCCCACTGCCCCCCCGTATATACAGGACGTGCCCACTGCCCCCCGTATATACAGACGTGCCCACCTGCCCCCCCCGTATATTACAGGACGTGCCCACTGCCCCCCCGTATATACAGGACGTGCCCACTGCCCCCCCGTATATACAGGACGTGCCCACTGCGCCCCCCGTATATACAGGACGTGCCCACTGCCCCCCCGTATATACAGGACGTGCCCACATGCCCCCCGTATATACAGGACGTGCCCACTGCCCCCCCGTATATACAGGACGTGCCCACTGCCCCCCCGTATATACAGGACGTGCCCACTGCCCCCCCGTATATACAGGACGTGCCCACTGCCCCCCCGTATATACAGGACGTGCCCACTGCCCCCCCGTATATACAGGACGTGCCCACTGCCCCCCCGTATATACAGGACTTGCCCACTGCCCCCGCCGTATATACAGGACGTGCCCCACTGCCCCCCCGTATATACAGGACGTGCCCACTTCCCCCCCGTATATACAGGACGTGCCCCACTGCCCCCACCGTATAACAGGACGGGCCCACTGCCCCCCCGTATATACAGGACGTGCCCACTGCCCCCCCGTATATACAGGAAGTGCCCACTGCCCCCCCGTATATAACGGACGTGCCCCCTGCCCCCACCGTATATACAGGACGTGCCCACTGCCCCCCCGTATATACAGGACGTGCCCACTGCCCCCCCGTATATACAGGACGTGCCCACTGCCCCCCGTATATACAGACGTGCCACACTGCCCCCCCGTATATACAGGACGTGCCCACTGCCCCCCCGTATATACAGGACGTGCCCACTGCCCCCCTGTATATACAGGACGTGCCCACTGCCCCCCCCGTATATACAGGACAGTCTGTTTCCCCCCAAAATAACACTTACATTGAACAGTCCCGCATAAAGAAAAGCAGATGCAGCCTCCACACAACCGGACCTCCACAGGTCCCGTAAACTCCAATATGTACAACACAATAAGTATGGAGGAAATGAATGGTTGTCCTCACCAATTA
>NW_027209859.1:0-4473 GCF_027789765.1 Dendropsophus ebraccatus | reverse complement strand
TCCGGGACCACTTGCACCCGGCTCTTCCAGTACACCTGGCGGCATTGGTTACTCGGGTAAATAATAGGGGTTATGTTATCCATTTTTATACCGGCTAACACTATGCCCCAACTTAGTAAGGATTCCGTCTATTAGACGGCCTTCCACTACTAAGTCTATAAAGTAAAGAAATAAGACAAGACACAAGTTAAAAAATTTTTTTTATTCAAATAAAAACACCCCACACCCCTCATTGACCATTTTTAAAAAATAAAATAAAAAAACACTGGTCGCGACGTAGTCCACGGAATCCGACGTATCCCCAGGATTACGGATATCTGAAAAACAAAAGTGAGAAAACACACAAAAACACACAAACAGGAGCACAACACCCATCATTGTGAGCGGTGTTTGTACCTTACAGTATCAGCATCTTTAAGATCGCTGCTTACATTCTGGCCCCCAAGGGGTTAAGGGAGGATGTATTGCATCCCCCTTAACCCCTTGGGCCAGACTGATGTCAGACTGCACCCATCCCAGCAATTGAGGGGTTGTGACCCCCTTCCTTGCTGGGAGGGGTGCAGTGCCTGGGGGGGGTGGGGAGAGCTCTATACTCACCCAATGTGTCCTCTTCGCTGGTCCGCAGCACATTGAAGTCACTGTCCTGCGGACCGGCTCTTTATTGTTGCGCTGAGCCGATCAGCCAATCGCTGAGCGCACATATAATTCTAAATGTTTCTTCTAATAATGCTATTGTGATACATAATTAGAGAAACATTTGATGTTTTCATTAAAGTAAAGTGTGATTAGTACAGAATGCTCTTTTGCCGGCAATATGAATTAACGGTTATGGAGCTTCCTGTACTAATTAATATTTAATTAATAAACACATTTTCGATTAAATAAATTCAGTTTCGTTGTTCAATAATTTAATTCTAACGATCCATCATTGTGCAATTAAATATACTGTCAAAAAAATAAAATATATATATAAATATACATTTATTTATATATCTATTTATTTTTAACAGTATATTTAATTGCAAATTGATGGATTCGTTTAAATTTAATTATTGAACAACGAAAGGCACTTTATTACAACGAAAATGTGTTTTATTTATTTTATAGATTACCATGAGAGACATCGGCATTAGTGCAGAGGATCGCAAACCCCGGTAATAGCGATTCATGTAAACTGTGTTCCCTGCTTTCCCAGATGCATCCAGAGGTGTTTGCATCACTTTTCTAAGATTTTATTTGTTATTTTTTAGTTGAACCAGATTTCCAAGTAAATGACCGTATGTTTTTGAGCCGCATGTCTATTTTTCAAGGCCAAAGTTCATCCGCACATTTACAGCCGCATAAAAATACAGCCGCACAGTTACATAGTGTGAACCTAGCCCCCAGCTGTATCAGGATGGTAACATCATGGACAGCCTTTTCATGACTGTCCAGAAATGTTGAATTTTATCCATATACCTTCAATACCTGTTGTTAATTTTCCTACCTTCTCCCCATACAAGGAACTTTAATACAACCATTGCATTCATTCCCTAAAATAAAATCTCTTGACCCTGTCTCCTTTTCAGCTACCAACCCATATCGCTTCTTCGCCCCTTTTCCTCGAAACTCCCCGAACAACGTGTCTACCTTGAACTGTCCTCCGATTCTCCAGCAACTCGCTCTTCAAACCCCACTTCCTGACCACTCCCCAAAACTGCCCCTCAACCAAATTGGCCCATAACTCCTAACTGCAAAGCCTCACGCCAATACTCTGCTCCTTCTCCTTGACTTAGCTTCTACTTTGGTCACCAGATTGGCACCTCTCTTAGATCTCCTTTAATTTCTTCAACTGCACTTTGATGTTTCCCACTTCTACACCCTCCTCCCCTCGCTCTGGCCTAGTGCCTCTTCTACATCATATTTTGGCCGGACACATTATATAATCCCCACCGCTTTATTACCACCTTTGCGTCCACAAACACCTTAATCTACCTTTTTGTCCGGATGTCAAGTCTCGCTATCAGGGGATCCCAGAGTGCTACCAGCTTTATCTTCCTTCTTCTCAAAACAGACAAAACAGAATCATTTTTTGCCCATCTCGTTCCACCCTTTCATCCCATCTCTCAAATCACAGCAATGACTGCACTCCTGTCCCAATCCCCCAGTCTGCTGATTATGGTCACTTGATCTACCCGGTCTTTTAAACCACACATTAAGACCCTCAATCACCTCCTGCTGCCTTCATGTCAAATTTTCCGCTCTTTTCTCACTCTGACTCACAAAACACCATGATAGATTGTATCTGGACTGTAATTGGTACATGGTAGGGGCTTTTGTGGCACCATGCGAATTTGGTATGGGTACATAAGTGGCAGTGTATAATGCATAGATGCTACCTGAATAGGCAGCCCAGAATGGTAACGCCCCCACAATAGAAAGAAGGGAAGACAACAAAAGGTGCAAATGTGTTCAAATAACGATAAGTAGGACTCCATTCACCACTGTGGAACCTAACAAAATTCCCTATAAATATCGGAATGTGGGGAGGAACCCACATAAGACAAGGAGAACTTAAAACTCTCTGCATATGCGGGTGCATTCAACCAAGGGCCCTCAATGTGTCTGTAAGACAATGCTAACAAACGAGTCACTATTGTGAGTGGTCTTTTTGCACTGATGGATGGATGGTTGTTTCAGTGGTTGCTGTACAGCTCAGCCAAAGATGGTTATAGTCCATTCGTGACACCAGTGCTAGTCCAGCACACAGGTATATGGTAGTACCTGCTTGTGTTGTGGCTGGCTGTACTCCCCAAATGGTCGTTGACCTGCCGGGTTGGTGATGGTTCCCTTGGGCTCTTGCAAACCGTGTCCTGAGTTGACAAATGAACACCCCAGACTATCGGTACCGATGCCAATCACAGAAAGGAGAAAATAACCCAAGTTGTACGGCTAGTGTGTATACGTACTGGTGCGTACAAAAGATGACTGGTCCCAGTGATAAAAAATATACAATTACCTGTGCAGTCTCTTAGTAGTACAATACACTTTTGCAGAAAATAGATAATTCTTGTACACAGACTTTAGTGCTTGAACTCGTTTTTGTGCTTTGAGAGGAGATGCTTGAAAAGAAGTAGCGTAAAGAGAGTAGTTTGTAAGCGGTGGCTTGAAGAGTTGAAAGTAGAGTAGAGTAGCTTAGAGTAGAGGAGAGGCGTTGGTTTGAGGGAGACCTAAACCCAATGTTAATAATGTACTCTGCCGGAACATGAGGAGAATACTTTAAGATTAAAAATACTTGTACCCGTGTATAGACTTTGGTGTGACCACTTGTCGCCTACAGTGTCGAGTGACGCGTCTCCTAGGGTGATACAAGCCCTAGTCCATGGTTACCGGGTAAAGCTAAGCTTCGCGGGTGGTCCCATTTACCTGAGCTTGAGGATATGTAGACCTTCCGTGGTAACTTTGTCCTATCCAGGCTAGTTCCTCTTGTGTATTCAGACTGGTTCCCAGACTGTGTTTTTAGACTGTTCAGGGTGTGGGCTAGGCTGTTCCTAGACCTCGTCTCCCTTAGAGTAGTGTTTTAGCACTGCACAGTAGATATAGTAGGAATACTAAAAACTGGTTGTCTCTAGCTGCATCTGACTGAACTGGAACTCAGTCCTGCTTGGCTGTAGCAGTGAAGATTGCTCATTGTGTCTTCTTCCACTAGAATCTGGGTAAGACTGACCACCAGAGACCTACGTCTACAGGGGCTAAGTTTTCTGACCCTGTGATTGTGGAAATGAGTGTGTGTAAGAGAAAGACAGAAAGAAGAGATAGGCTAGAACAGAGAGCATTCCCCATAAGTTTAGCAAGAGAACATTATACACATAAAAAGTAACGCATTCCTAACCTCACTTTGCACTAACATAAGAACATACATATAAAAAGTACTGACATCTAGTGTGAAACGCTTAGAGCACACTTCATTACCACTTAACCTGGAGTAAGAATCTTTTTTGAGAGTTGCAAATGGAACACCAAAACGCCCATGGGGGGACACCACACTATGCTAACACAGAACCACAACCAGTAACATTTTCTGATGTTCCGCCAAAAACATAAACTCCTGACTAGGCAACTATACAGACAGAAACCAACAATTGTGAAAATGAAACTGTACTGTATGAGCAACAAAAGCATAGTTTCTGAATTCTAGGATGATGAAATAGTATAAGAGCAAGGTAATGCCTTACCAAAGTAAAGTCCAACATGTAAAGTGTTAATTTCTAATGTTTATTGACTAATTTACTATATCCATATAGAATACTACAGTATACGGCCAGGTTCAGACTATGTAACTGTGCGGCTTGTATTTGCGGCTGTAATTGTGCGCGGTATTTTTGGTGGTTCATGCGTACGCTGGAAAGTATAGGATATAACTGCTGCACAGTGCACACTATTGTATGAATCTAACGGCCCGATCGTAACGGACCCGTAAAAAATGAACAAGAC